>NW_017616893.1:595000-770000 GCF_001879475.1 Ipomoea nil
CAAGAAGACTCTTTTCTGATATGTTAGCATACTGACTTGTACATGTATTTATGCACTTGTTCTAATTCTTTCAAATACCCAATATACATGTGAAAATCTTGTATTCTTGTTTGATTACATTTCCACATGCTCTTGAATTCCTTTATACTACTTAGTATTCTTTAATAACCACTTATATGGTCCTGGCATACAGAATGTTGTGATTCTTGTCCAACTGCTCGCATCAAAGAATGTTGTTAAAAGAAAACTATGCATTTAACATCGTGAAGAGCATTTTCTTTTGTGTAACTTTGAAATCAACTAATTGCACTGCATATTATTGTTTGTTAATAATCTGATTTTCTCCACAAAGAAAATAATATGATTAAAGTACGATCTTGATTATGTAGATTGATTGTCATATTGCAAGAGAAGACTTTCATATATGATATAAACAGTATAAAGATATTGGATACTATTGATACTGTTCCAAATTCAAGAGGTTAGTTTCTATAAGTTTCATTCTATTCTCAATTATGCAAAAAATTGCATTGTCTTTCAGCTGTAAAAAAATTATTTTCATCTGTGGTAATTAATGGAAAATTTCTTTAGGTTGTATTTGTATGTCCTGGGCACATCTCCTCAACTTTATTGCCATATCTTCATTTTTTATGCATATTGCTTCTGTTGAAGTTCATAGGGTTATAGTTCTTATGGTTTGGATTGCAAACATCTAACAATAATATAATAGATGGAGTAAGCTTCTATGCACTCAATGCTATCTGTTAAATCTGGAGATTAGATCGGGAGAAGTTGAAGCTTACTAATGATCTTATATAACCACTAGTTATATGTAGTTATGTACATACATCAAAGAATAAAATTTTGACTAGTATATAGTTATATAGAAAGAATGACATAGAAGGAATAAGGAACACATGCAGTTTGGTTCATAGTAATTGGTGAAGTGGCAAGTGTAAGCAAGGGATAGGGCGGACTATAGATTTTGAATGGAGATCACATTTTCTGTGAAGCCCTTAGGTGAAGTGGAATCTGTGTCTCAAAGAAATGAAAATGGTGGAATGTAGAATGTAGATGGTGGTGGTTTATATTATTTGGGAAATATATCAAATTAGATCTTCTTCTTGCCTGTTCAATCATTCATGTTTTGAGCTTCTCCATCCTAGTTCTTCCCATCTGATCATTTCGCTTAAGTTCTAGTTATTCCATTCAGACAGAATAACTACAAAATTCAGTTAATATTCTATATAGTACAGGTAACATAGTAGAGATCTCTATTTTCCTCCAATCTTTAAATTTCTTCTTAGAATTCATTTCATCTTTGATCATCATATTAAAATGTGAACAATCCTTCCTCCTTCCTTTGAAGAAGCCGTGCTTAAATTTCTTTCCGTACTTGAAATGATTTTGTTGTATCCATGTTACTACATTTCTTATTTCTATAGCCAATAATTACATACATCACTTGCTCCTAGGAAACATTTAACACTGATATTAACAACTCAAGGAAGTTATGCAACATCATTAAACTGCCTTCTGATATTCTACTTAACACATTGTTTTTAATATTAGGACTCTGTGCATTTTCCCCATGTTTGGATGGTTCATTTTTGGCTCTTCCAGCAAGTACAACAAAAGGTTCAGTGTTAGTATACAACGTGATGGACCTCCACTTGCACTGTGAGGTTGTGCTTCCATCTTTTGAACTTATGTATCTAATTCAGGGTTTGTCTTTAATGAGAACTTCAAGGGAAAATATGTTTTAGATTTCCTTCTTTGGTGATGGTTAATAACAATGGATTTGAAAAGCTGCAAAATTATGGTTTAATAGGAATCTATACCAGATTTACTGCATGGGGAATATTCTATTTTGCCAAACCTTAAAACCTATCTAGCCTCATATTCAATTTCATAATTTATACAATTAACATGTAAATTCTAAGCTTAATGATGCACTCTCTTTGAAATATTCCCTTTTTGCCACTTTATCTGTGTAACCTATTAATTTACGGAGTATTATTTTTTACAAAGGGGAATAGATTCATAACCAACTGTTTGGTTAGTACAAACTCTCAATTAATTTAATTTTCTCTCACCGTCTTCTTCTCTGTTTTGTCAACATGATATAAAATGCAGATAGATGCACATCGCTCACCATTAACTGCCATGGCCCTATCTTCAAGGGGAATGTACATTGCAACTGCATCTGAGCAAGGGACCATTGTCAGAGTTCATCTTGTGTCAGATGCTACCAAGGTGAAAAATCATAAACAGAGCTATGTTTTCTGCAATTGCACAGTGAATGTTGTCATAAATATTGTCACCTTTTGCCAACTATAGACCCAGCTTGAGGAAAAAGAGCTTAGCATTGGGTTTACCTAAATTATCTTTTCAAATCATAAACAGGGTTATGTTTGCTGCCATACCCCCACTTATTTCTGCATGCAGATATTAATCATAAATTTGCTACTTCTTTCCAAATTTTGTTAGTATTCAGTTACTAAAATGTGCTTTTATTTATTTATTTTAATGGTAAGAATCCATGTGAAAAGAATGATAGAGTAGTTTGAATGGTCTATAGAGCATGTATGGAGCACTACTTTTCCTCCTTGTACAGAGTGGTCAATGTAATTCTTCTTGTCTAATATACTAGCCATCTAGCCCTGGGATAGCTCAAATTCACTTAAGAGAAATGCACTTGAAATACCCTGGACAAATTGAACCTCTAAGCAGTTCGTTAGATTTATTTTGTTGTGGCCCAATTATAATTATGAATTCATTATTTAGCATGTATAAGAGAGTCATAGAACAACTCCACCCCAACTTGGAGAGTGTGGTTGAGTGGAAGGGACTCATCCATCCTTAACCAAAGGTCAAGGGTTCGATCCTTGGCTTTGGGAATGGAGCAACCTTAAATCTCCAGGCCAGCTGTCCCACCCAAAAGAAGTGCCTACAATTCAGCGAGGGGATTAGTCACTGTGTTCGACGGTGGAAACCCTGGGTATACCCAAAAAAGAAGAACTCCCAGTTCAGGACTCTTTGGAGTCTCCTCTTTGTGAGGGCGGGGATACAGTGATCTTTCATGTTTCATTAAATCTTTGCACCCATGCATACTACATTCTTGGTGTTGTTCTTTTTTAGTTTGTTTGGTATTTTCCATTTCTTGTGTGTGTATGGGATCTTAGTCTGTTTGATTGGCAGTCATACAGTTTCAGGAGGGGGACATGCCCATCAATTATCTATTCTCTGTCATTTGCACCAATGACTGGACTACCTGATATTGTTCTGGCCACAAGCTCTTCAGGTTCTGCTCACATTTTCTCTCTGAGCTACACCTTGAATCAAAGGTGAGAGCTGAGTCCCTTTATACTGCTACACTACTACCATATGTTAGGTTTGTACATATTTTTATTCTTTTATCAGAGTTACATCAGCTTCCAGTATCTAAGTTTGAACCAAATAGAAAAAATGATGATTGTGTCCAATTGCTAGGATTGAAGACCTGAAAATTAAATTTTCCTCTTCTTTTTATACATCTTTGTCTTCATTTCTCCCCCTTTTATAAGCTACATAAATTTTCCTAGCATGGCGATTAACTCTTGCGATGAGAACACCAACTTTGTTACCCTGAGTATGATTGCATATTTGACATCATGAAATCCTGGATTTTTAGAAATTCAGTCATTTGCTTGATTTTTCTACCTTGTTTGATTGCTCCCCTCTCTCTTCAAACAGCATTAAGAACCTCTTCTGTCACATTAATTGGTTCAGCTGGGCTTACTGCCATACATAGAAGAGCATGCTAGAACTTTGTCTCTGATAAGATTTCCACATTAAAGATTTTTCTTTTGATGTTATCATTAATAAACTTGGTTCCTGTTATTTTTGAATATTTTACCTCTTTTCAGAACCAAAAGATCAAGTGGCCTTTTTGCATCAGTAATACCTGATTCTGTTTGTGATGCATTAGATCCTGCTCATCACCATGTGCTTCATAATGCTGTTTCAGCTGGAGTCAAAAGGTAACATCAATTATTTACCCAGCCACGCATGAAGTATTAAAAAGTTTTAGTCCCAACCGTAGAGTAGATGGAGCGCATAAATGCATGTGTTTAAGAGACATGCATTTATTCCGTGTTCAGGACATAATTATTATTATTGTCACCACAGTATTATGATTGCAGATAGAAATGCAAATACCAAAACTCTATATGAGATTCAGTTAAAAATGGTTTAGTTTTCTCTTCTAAATTGGCTTGCATTAGAGACCACCCTTGAGATTCCACAGGTGGCCCATTCAGTCATTAGTCTGGATTACTAATATGATTATGAAGGCTTAAACAGCTTTTGATTTATCCTCTTTGAGGTTGGGCATTAGGCAGGCTCTGTTCTATCTGTTAGAGTTTTACTTCAAAAGCCTTAATCTTCTTATAGTTTTCATTATAAAACGTTATATATATTTTTTCTTTTTGCAGTAACACACTGATCCGCAAGACAGACAAAGTTAGTGAACCCTCAACGTCTGGAACTGTGGCATTAAGGTCAGATCACACAACATCATGCTCATTTTGTTTTGGTGCCTTGTTAGACATTTATCTATTATCTATTTGGTCCTGTTAATTTTTTTTTTTTTTTACTGACACTATACACCAGCTTCTTTCTCTATTTTGTTTTATTTATGTAACCATGTTAAATAGTAATATAATGCAGCTTAAGGAATGTACTCTACCCTTTCTAGACATATGCATTAGACAACTACCTGTGCAAAATACACGATAACTTATGCCTTTGGAATTGAAAATAAAAAAGTACAAATGCTACAAGTTGTCTTAAGTATTTAAATGTTAATACACTTGATATGTAATTGGTACATAAAAATTAAAGTAGGGAGTGTATATGTCTATGGAAATTAAATATCTTCGGTTCAAGGTTTAATTAAAATTTTTAAAATAATTTAAATATTTAAATGTAAATATTATATTACTTTTTTTTTTTAATCAAGAAACTATGAAATATAAGACATCCATAATTTTCAATAAAACAATAATAGTTCAAATATATGATACTCATCTTGTCTAGCCAACACTTGTCTAAAAAATCAAAGTGAGACATTAAAAGCCATTGATATTTTAGTACAAAAGAGTTTTACCCTAATTAATAATAGGGATGTTATTTTAGAAGAACTATTTAAGGTTACTATTAAAAGTCCTTAGTTTTAGCCTTTAGGCATGGTAAACATTGTCCACAAACTTCCTAGTATGAAAATTGTTAGGATATATGGTATGAGATTGCAATGGATTAATTATGGCTAAAGTGTTCCAAACTTGCAACAGAAGACTGCAAAGGAATTAATGTCATTACAAACGTTGCAACAGAACAATTCCATTGCAATGTCTGTTGCAACAGAGATTGAATTCCATTGCACTAAAGTTTTTTTTTTTTGGGTGCTCATTGCAATCAAGTTGTAATAGGCGTTTTTCATCGGAATTGTGTTTTGTTGTAATTCATGATTTGCAGCGGAATTTAAGGGTTTCTCAATGGAATTTTACGGTTGTAAATCATGAATTTTCTTGTAGTGAGAGATAATGCACAAAAAATGTTCTTATTACTACTGTGTACAGAACTTAATTTTGTGCAGGGAGAAAGTTTCAACAAGCTGCCGAGTGACAATTATTTGGCACATAGTTTCACTTGAATATATTATATTGATATTTAGATAGTGTTTTAATGTATATTTGGTTTGTCATTGTTTCCTTATTAGGCAAGATGCGGATAATATATTTATTGTGTATTACGCAATTAACAGACAATAGTATGCTTGTTATAATGCTATTCCAATTTAGTGATGTGTTCATCTGATGTTGGATTTTGGCATTTCGCAGAGCAACTATATCAGTAATAACATACGCAGGATATTTTATGGAATATGGGTACAGCGTCAACTATCAGAACAAGTCCTCCTGGACGTTGGAGCGGGAATTTAATCTTTTAACAATTACTGCAGATAAAGGAGGTACATCTTCATAGGTTCGTTTCATCTTCAAGCTTTTTCAATGCGCTTTTGTGTCGAATGATGCCATCATGACTTGTGTTGTCACCCTCCTTGGCCTCAGTAGTCAAATGCGTATTGAGTTTATGATGATAAACATGGCAGTGACATACTGACATGATAATGTAAAATGAAGTTCTATGCCTCTATGGTAGATTTTTTTTTTAAAAAAAAAAAAAAAAAAAAAACTGAAGTAGAACTGTAAATTTGATTTATCAATATAGATTTGTGTCTCCTGTTGGGGCATTAACTTGCAATCTTCTGCCATGATTTTCTTGTTAAACCTGCCTTGCATTAAACCCCCAAGTATTCCTAAAGTCTATTCTTTCTGTGAACCAAATAATAAAATACAATTCCTATTATATTCCTTGCTTATTCCATTCCTTATGGAATAGCATTCCTATTGTGTTTGGTTGACAACTTTTTAAAACACAACTACGGTATTTGATTACCCATTCAATTAAAAACTTCATTCCCTAATTAAAAAAGATATCATTTCATCTTATTAGTAATATGATTTTTAAGTTTGGATTAGTGCTTTTAGATTTGTGTTTTGATTTTTTTTTTTGTAAATTTTTTTGTTCATATTGGTGCTTTTGATGCCATTATATTAATAATAATCAATTTCCTTATTTTTTGTTTTTTTGTTTTTTTTTTTTTTAAACCTTTATTCCCATTATAGGGTTATACATAACCAAACATCAATATTGATAATCATTCTAATTTCACACTACTATGCAAAATACTTTCAACAAAACTCATACCATTACGAAATATTTGATTCCCATTCTCATTCAGATTCTCATGTGTGAACCAAACACACTATATAGTTGCTTATTTATGCTAAAACGTGCTTTGTGCTTGGTTGAGTTTAAGATACATTGCCATAAGGTAGACGCTCATTTAAAATGAATAAACAATTATAAATTGACATATGCTCTATAATTGATCGTGAACATAATTTTAAGAAATAGAAATTTACATTTTTAAAATAAGTATGGAATATAAATATATGTAATACAAATGAATATAAGCTTTAATAAGTAGTTTAGGGCCATATCGTGAAGCTGCTGTCTGGGTTGGATATTACACCGCCGGCCGGATATCGTGAAGCTGCTGTCGGGAAAATTCCTATGCTTGGACGGTTGAAGCTGAATTGTGATGCTGCATTTGATAATAATCAAAACACCATGGGTCTTGGTTGGATTTTGCGGGATGATTGTGGTAGTTTCTTGGCGTTAAAGGGGATGTGCATGGAAGGTCAGTACACGGTAAAGGAGGCTGAGGCTGTTTGTGTACGGGAAGCTCTGAGCTGGCTAAAGGACACTGGCATGGGGGAGGTTGACGTTGAGATGAATTTTCAACTAGTTTTTAAAATGCTTTATTTTTCAGCTTCGTTTAATTCATCTTTTGGTTTTATTATTGGTGATTGTAAAGAAGTTGCATCATTGATAAACGATGTCAACTTCTGTTTTGTGAAGCGATATGCGAATCGCGCTGCCCATACAATTGCGAGGGGAGTCGTTTATGTGTCAGGTTGCGGGGAGTGGTTCGATGATCCTCCCCAGTTTCTTGTGGACTATCTTTTAGCTGATCTAATGAATTAAACTCTTCTTTTCAAAAAAAAAAAAAGAAAAAAGAAAAAAGCTTTAATAAAATGGAAATTACTATAGAATACAATAACTTGGATCATATAAATGTAGACTGATTTACCTTAGCTATAAACATCCTCTAAACTTCTATTTTTATCTTTTGAAGTCTTTTGGGATTATGTTTCTTATCTTCATAAATAGAATAAATAGATATCTCCATATATTAATGTAAGGGAAATTACACTTTTTATCCATAAGTTATAATTAATATTGTAAATTTCATCATTTTTCTAACAAAATATTAGTAATAAAATTTGTGACGCCATTTATAGCTTAAGAACGAAAATTGTTTACCACCTATTAGAAAATGATGAAATTTATGTCAATTACAACTTAGGAACGAGAAATAAGTATAAAGGACAAATGCTAAGTGCAATTTTCCCATTAATAATTATAAAGAAGGTTAAAGACGACAGTGGAGCAACTGTTGAAATTGAATCCATTTAACATTTTGTTATTGTTGATGTAGTAGCATGATAGTTTAATGGCATATGCTCTGCAAGCAAGCTGCATCCGCCAGGCCGCGTTTGTCCAACACCAACATACAATTAAATATCATCAACAACTTATAGTGACTATAATAATTTTACAATCACAACCAGCTTAGTTGACGTGAGTGACTGTATACTCTCGTCCCTTAAGACTTAAGAGAGGTCGGGAATTTAAACTCCCTTTCATATGAAAAATTTAATCTGACCAACACTTTACCCTTTAATTGAACCGATTCAATATGAACAAAAATTAATCTGAGTATGATACGAGTTTAAAAACGCCTCCTACAGTTAGGCTTAGGCTCAAGACACCGACAAAAAAAAAAAAAATTTCACAACTATATAATTTTTTATGTCGCTAGGTAATATCAAAACCGTTAACAAAAGTGTGCATGCAGCAAAAAGTTAGCTAAAATAAAATCAAAATCCAAATCCTAAGACCAAATACACAAAGTAAAATACATCTCCAGCCATGAGAACAGCAGCGCTACTGCAAAAGTCTCCAACAACCCTCACTAAAGACCAACCCATTTAAATAGAATATATATATATCATCGACCTTTTGCCTTGACAAATTTAGTTCTTGAAGCCTTCCTCTCCATCTTCTCTCTCTTTTTCCTTGTCTTCTCATCTTCTTCACCATCCTGCAAAACCATTATTATATTAGTCACACCCCATAGAACCACAAGTAAATAGCAGTATACCACCACCCACAGTGACACCAAGATACATACCTCCGAACCCATTGACAAAAATCCTTTCAGGAATCCAAATGATTTGTATAGTGCAAATCCTGGTATCTGGAAACCAAAACCATAATCCACTTAAAACATCAACTGTGCCCCCTCAGGTTGTTGCTAGTTACCAGAAGCAGATCACACTGAAAATGCTGGAAATAATAAACTAACAAACACATTTTCCCTTTCTATTATTATTAGCAAGTTCTAAATAAGGAGCCCAGGGTCACAAACTGCAACAGTTTCTAGCAATACTAAGACAAAATCTCCCTAGAATGTTTACTAAGACAAATCTCCCAAGAATATTTTGGACATGAATGGACTTTATTCTGATGACTCTTTCAAGTCTTACACTTTTACCGGCATAAAGCAGAAAAGACCTCAAACTTTATCGGCCTAGCCTAGGGGCAGGGGTCAAGTTGGAACCAAGCCAACCTAACCGACCGACAAAGCTAGGGACCTGAAAAATCTATAAATTGAAACCTAACAAAACTGTAGTTTGATGTGTTTGGTTCAGGTAGTAAAAATTATGGAATAACCAATTTTTCAAGCAATTGAAAGACTTGAGATGAAAGTCTCAACAGCCTCAATTTGAAAATTGCATCTAAGACTATGGTATCCTAGCAAAAGATTTCAAGATGAATAACAAAAACAACCTACAAGGGTTGTACTACTATAATCAGTGCTAAGACTCAAATCTGGCCAGAGAGGGGTAGGGGAGAAGCTGAACTAGTTGAATCTTTTCATAGCCATGAGGCCCATGACAATTGAGGGTTGATGTTTGAGAAGAAATTAGGGGTTCTCTGTCTACTATGGATTCCATACCTAAATATTTTCCCAAATGACAGGCCAAAGATTATCTAACAATGTAATACTAACAAGAACCATCCTCTCCTATAAACAATAGAGGATTCAAATCATTTGCAGAAAAAATCAACCAGAGATCCACCTTTTGATCCATGTACTTTGCCCATCTGGGCTGGAGACTAAAGGATCTAAGTCTCACCAAAGTCCAAAACCAATCCACTGAAAAAAAGAAAAGAAAAAAACCCAAAAATTTCAAAACCTAAACTAATTGAACATCCAAAGATAAAAACACTTTTCAACCCAAGTTTTAAATTCTAAATGTTGTATCCATACATGATTTAAAAAGAGAAAACACACCAAATAAGGTACAAAAGGTCTCAAACTCTTAGGCCTGGTTTAGAAGCCCTTAACAAAGCCAATTAAAAGAAGAATATTGAATATGCAACCTTCCCAGACAATGTAAATGGACAAGGCTACAAGAGAATAGGGATAAAGAATAGAAGAGCAGCTGAAAACTCTATAGCACTAATTGGTTTAAAGAAAATTGGACAGCTTAATGCATGCAATGTTGTATTCATCAAAGTAACAGATAATCACTAAGGAGACTCATCAATAGAACGACATGAACATTGTCTTCTACTAGCAGAACTTTAAACAGACAAAAATAAAAAATAAGAAACAAAAATCTCTATAGTATTGGAAAGAGCAAGTTTGCATAATGATATATTGGAATGTCAAATTTTCAACTTTTCATTTAAGTCATTTATATGGGCTAAACTGCTCTTTTATCCATTTCCAAGGACAGACAGCCATGACCTTAACTGAGGTGTGAAATATGGCCATGAAGGCAGAACTCTTACAAAAAAGCAATGCCAAGTAGGGCAGCCTCGCCCAGAGCTTAAGAGAGAAGAAAAGAGACCAGCACATGAGGTTTGCAAAGGGCATAAGAAATTCATCAACATTCCGTATGCACAACCAAATATCAATCAATAAATGTTTTAAATGAGAGACTAGCTATGCATCTAACAGCTGCCCAAGGAAGAAGATGGCGAACATAGCTGAATAAACTAAGTTTGAAGATGAACTAGATGAGAGAATGAGGTAGAGGATGTTTGTGGCCTTGATGAGGAAGATAACTACGAGCTTGAGCATGCAAGTATTGTCATTCTGAAAATTGACACAAAGCAATCTGACTAGAACTGAGAATTGAAAGAGATTTAGAAACCTATAGAGATTGGGATTACATTTAATAGTATTAGGAAACTATCACCAATAATACTTATAATAGTTTGTTTCTTTTCTAAATTAATTAAATATTCTGTTATAATTCCTATTAGAAGAAACCTATAAAGATATGGTTACATTTAATGGTATCACAAAACTATCACGAATAGCAATTACTTGCAATATTTTGTTTCTTTTCTAAATTAAATATTCTATGATAATTCATAGTAGAATTAGAATTGGAATTCCCCCTAATAAGTACACTTGTAGTCATGGATGAGGTTCAACTTTTCAATAGATTACTATTCTTCTTAACTTGAAGCTAGTTGTTTTTCTTTTGCACTCTTTTAACCAAAAAGAAGTCTCTTTGGTTCTCAGGAGCCTATGCAAAGTTCTCCTTGATTTCTGCTGCTTCAAATAGTAATATAAAAGGGCTAAACAAGTTATAGAACCATTTTGAGAAAGCAAAGTCCAATCAAACTATAGCATCTTCGGTTATTGCAATTTGCAAACAATATTAAAAACCTATGGGAATCCACAATGCTAAATAAAACCCATGCATATTCACACGGCAGACACTATTGAAAATCACAGGGGCCACCAATCAACATTAGATTTTCACTATTCCTCGAATCTCTTCTTTCTTTCAACTTTCCAATTATATTACACTTGTAATTCAACATAGAAAATGTGCTCCTAAAAACATGTCCAGCACATTCAACTTTTTGAGACAACCTCTATGTTTGGCAACCTTTAACATGTTTGCAAGCATGTCATAGTTTAACAAATGCTTCTGATAAAGAATATAAATTGAAGTATAGAAACTACAGCTTTTAATAACTACAAGAGTGTAATGAGGCAAGAGTTTATTAGGAAAAAACTGAAGTTATAAAGCATACCACTAGGTAAGTGTACCAAAACTTGTCCGACAAGATAGATGCAAGTTGGACAAAACATGTGATATAGATCACGTCATGTAGATACCTGCAAGAATAAAATGAGGTAAGTGAATCCCTAAAATGACCAGAAAACAAGCATATAATACAAAACTTAATACTTTGCTAGGATGCTGCAAGGGATACTTAATACTTTATACGATAATGTATCAGAAAATTTTCTTCATTTCCATTTTATTTTAATTTCCCCCCAATCCCCATTATGCTTTAAGAGCCAAATTTCTGGAAAACTCTCATGCAAGATGACACTATTGCAAAAAGAAAATGCAACCATAATGAGTTTCTTTTGCTATAACAACCCAATTTAAAGCTACAAGGGTTCTTCAATACACAATCAGACCAAATTTCAACTAAAAAAAACACATGGTAAACATATAGAATTCACATCAAAATCTTTTCGAACTAATGCTGCTCAAAATATAAAGACAAAATGAAAATGATACCCGCAAACTCCGCCAGTACTCATATCGTATCCACCATCAAAGAGCTCTCCATCATCACCATAACTGGGTTTAGCCATGGCGGCCAATTGTTGGTAAGGTAAAATGTAGGCTACAGAAGTGAATACTAGCCCGACCCAGTGCATCCAGGATAAACTAGAGTAGAAAATCCCAAATCTCACCAACATATATACAGCCTATATACGCACAATTAAATGATCAATTAACGGAAAAAATCAAAAATAAAATCGTAATTTTCGAAATTAATAGTAAAATAAGAAAAAGTTTTTACATTGCATATAAGGATAATGCGAAGGAGGGTCCTCATGTGCCGAGCGTTCTCTTCCTTGCGCTTCTTCGCTCCTTGATTCGCCATCGCTGAGAACAGAGACGACAACCTATTACGGTTTCAGGAAGCTGATCAAGAAAGCAATGATGCTTGTGGCAGTAAGCGGTGAGGAGTTCGGGGCAGTGACGAACTGAAATATTAGAGGCTTCGATCAGTGGCGATGTCGCCGGACTCCGCTGGGCGGTGGCCGGAGAAGCAGCAGATCGAAGATTCCAAAGACGCGAAGAAGAAACGTCCAAAGTGGAGAGAGGAGAGACGACCAGAGTTGCTCGGCAGCGATTCTGTGTTGTACTGCTGTAAATGTGTTAATTACGGAGTATTATTTATTGAGTTAATTCCCGAAATGGTCATCCAACATTTTCTTAAATTGAGTTAATTTCAGCAATGGTCCCTCCGACTATAGTGATTTTTCAAAATTAGTCTCTGACTTTTAATTTGTACACTTTAAGTTCTTTGACTTTCAATTTCTTTTCAATTGAGGTCCTTTCGTTAGAATATGATTCATTAGACTTTAAATGAAGGGGTAAACTCGTCCTTTCACCTGCCTATGTATTATTCTTCGTATTTCTCCCTTCGTATTTCGCTGTTATACCTTGTAAACATCTCAATAATAGAGGAACGCACACAAGATTAGTCAGCAAATGGAGAACGACGAGGAACATTTTAGGGTTTCGACTAAGATTATCTTCATATATATCGCGTATACAATGCAGAAATACTAAGAATAATACATAGGCATGTGAAATGATGAGTTTACCCCTTCATTTAAAATTCAATTAAAAGTATTCTGACGAAAGGACCTCAATTGGAAAGAAATTGAAAGTCAAGGGACCTAAAGTGTCCAAATTAAAAGTCAAGGACTAATTTTGGAAAATCAATATAGTCAGAGGACCATTGCTGGAATTAACTCTTCTTAAATTGGTTCCTTGACTTTTAATTACATACTAAGTAAATCGTTAACTTTGGCACGAAGTAAGTGTTAAAATAAGGATAAAATAGTAATTCAAGTTTTGCATTCTAATTTAATGAATTTGCAACTTCCTTTCTGTCGTTTAGCACGTTTTTCGTCAAATTAGGTTTTTGTTCTACTTAATCAGTGATTAAAATATAGGATAATCTACTAGAACGCCAAAAAAAGTTCATCTTCAACTTCATCTATAAGCTTTCCAAGGCAAAGATTTCACTATGGTGATGTTCTTGTTCGTTTTTGTCAGTGTGGCACCCAATCACTACTATAGAAATGGTATACTAGCCCGCACGGACTTAGCTCAATGATTTAGTGTGCAGTATTTGGGAAAAGAGATCAATGTCCGAATCTCGGGGACAGCAATGTGGGAATTATGTCCAAAGAAAATAATTCTCGTTGGTTTCATTATGCTAAGTAACATTTAATACTTTTAGATTTGACAATATTACCCTTAGATTTAACACTCACTTGACAGAAATTATAACGGAGGACTATTTGTGGTAAAAAATGAAAGTCAAGATATGCGTTTTGGTTGAATTGAAAGTTGAGGACTAAAAGGAGTATTGCCCCAATAGTTAGAGGACCATTTGTGGTATTAACTCTTTTATAAATAAAATCTTTAATTGTGTGACAATGCAACATGACAAATTATTGTGTGGACCATGGTCCACATAGTGTTGTATGAACCATAAAAGAAATTACATTTTTAATGTACTAAAAGTACATTATTTGTGTACTAATTTAGTATTCAAATAATGTATTTTTCCTGAAAACAAAGTACATTTTTAATATACTAAAAGTACATTATTTGTCTAGTAAATATACATTATTTTATAGTATACAAAATATGGTTAGAGATGTCAACGGCGTGGGGTGAGGGCGGGGACATACCCCATCGCTGCCCCCGACTTTCTTCCCACTCCCCGTCCCCGTCAGGGAAGGGAAAAATCCCACATCCCCAATTCTCCATCCCCACGTGGATTATCCGGGGACGGAAAATCGCCACCCATTTATAAGTTATACAAAAAATTAAAAATTAAACATTAAGAAAACATTTAAATAAATAACGCATATATATTAATCTCCAACTTAATATATGCATTTTATAAGCATGACATACAATGATAAGAATGCTTCTAAAAGAGTTTTTTTTTGCACTTTTGATCCCACAACTATAGTGGCACTATCAGGATTGATCCACGACTTTCTAACGTTGCAATTTCAGTCCACGACTATTGTTTTTGTTGCAAAAATGGTGCTTCCCGCCAATTTTTCGTCAAAATCTCACCGGAGAAAAAAATTCTCCATTTCAAGCAGGGATAAAATAGACATTTACATTGACCTTGCAATTTCGGACCTCTATTGACATCTTATTCTGACCAAAGTGTGAAAAAATCAAACAAAAAAAAAAAAAAATTGCCAGAGACGAACCATAATATGCTCTCATCTCATCATCTCATCTGTGAACAAGAGGAAAACATCGATTGCCATCTTCAACACGTCCATTGCCGATCTTCATCTTCTTTATTTTTAAGGAAAACATAATGGCTACATCGTTGATGAGATGGGAGCAGATTAGGGTTCGTCTCTGGCAATTGATTTTTTTTGTTTGATTTTTTCGCACTTTGGTCAGAATAAGAGGTCAACAGTGGTCCGAGATTGCAAGGTCAATGTAAATGTCTATTTTATCCTTGCTTGAAATGGGGAATTTTTTTTTCGGTGAGATTTTAACGAAAAATTGGCCGGAAGACCATTTTTGTAACAAAAATAATAATCGTAGACTGAAATTGCAAGGTTTGAAAGTCACAGATCAATCCTGATAATGCCACTATAGTCGTGGGACCAAAAGTGCAAAAAACTCGCTTCTAAAATTATATATATACATATGTGTGTTGTGTGGGCATACATACATTTTGGGGACGAGACGAGGCGAGAAGAGTACTCTCCATTCCCGTCCCCGTAAGGGCGGAGAATCAAATTCTCCATCGGGTATAATTGACATCCCTAAATATGGTCCACACAAGTTGTGTGGACCATGGTTCACACAATAACGATTAATGCAACATAATTACTTCTTTACTGATACATTTTTAATTCAGTCCTAACTTCTATCATTTGTCTTCATCTAAATCTTTTATCCATGCATTTCAGAAGAAACAATAATATGCTAATAAATTTAATCAAAGAGTATATTCAACTTTTGATATTTCAAGCATATTGGCAATTCAATATAGAATCCACAACATTTAACTCACATTCAAACAATGTCACTTTTGATCTTTCAAATTTAATTATGTAACTAGTATTAAATGTCTTGAGAAATATTAGTAGCACGATATAGAATTGTCACTATACTACAGTGTAGGGGCCAAAAATGAAAAGACCGCTTTAATAAAATGATTGAATACAATAGTGAATAAGAGTATTCAATTAAGAAATGAAACGAAAATAATTATAAAAATTCGAAATTTAAGTCATTTCACAAGAATAATCCACAAAATAAGTGTCTAATAACATTCCCATTTTTTTAAAGATTTTCCCTGTTCCAAAAGACCATGTCATTTCCCAGGTGAGACCCAAATAGTCAATAGTGACGTATACAAGGGCAAATGGTTTTATATACTAAAAACCAAAAACAAAACAAAAAATAATCCCACAGGCATCCCAGAATTGTCACACCACTACCTCTGAAATGAAATGGAATATGATCCTGTATTTGGATCTTTGACAGCTTTGAAGTTGTCGACACTCATCCCAAATTTCCCCAAAATGGAGTTTCCCATTTCTTTCATCTTCCCTGCACAAACATTAAAATGATTACATCAACTTCATTTTCCAGACACAAAATAAACATACAATACAATAATAATTGGTAACAGCCCACTTGCTAAGTTTTTACTTGTTTTTTTAACAGAGACCTCCATTACACAGATACAGGATGTTACGCAAACAACATAAAACTAGAGAGGAACCCAATTCATTACCAACTGTCATAGACAGGATGGTATGGTAGCAGCATCATTTAATTAGTACTCGTATTTTTTTGAAAAATAGTGCCGAGGTAGTAGTAATACAAATGAGGAGATATTTAAAGCTCACCAATCATTTCTTCCTTCATCTTTTCACGCTTTTCATCTGCCAGTGGTTTCAAACGAACAATTGCTCTTCTAGCTTGATCATGTGAAGGTTCCAACTCCAAGATTTTTGTCATATCTATAAGAGGATACAACATAAGAAGCACTTTATCTTATAAATAAAATAGTCAATTATGAAACTAAAGGATTTGCAACACCAATTTCAAGCATGCGGATGCTTGTCAGGGGCACTCTTGGCCTATTCTGGTGTGTGTTAGGAGGAAGGGAAAAATGTGAATATCAGCTAATGTTACCAATATCAGAGTAAAAATATGAATTCAATATAACATCAATCAAAGGAACAACAATAAATGGAAATGTCCTTGGAGATAAAATAATACAGAGTAGCAGAATGAAATGTATTCACCTTTGATAGCCTCATCATAATGTTCAAGCTTTTCATTAGTCTCTGCCCTTCTAAGCAATGCTTTCACATATGTAGGATTTAGTTCTAACGCCTTGGTGCATTCACTGATTGTCTCTGTATATTTTCCCTGTGAATTAGAAAACATTATTTCTAGAACATAAATCAAGCACTAAATTGAGAAATAGTTAACAAACACATGAAATGGCAGCTTGAAGTTACTTGGGGAAAACTTCACTTGTATAGAAGATTTTATGTAAAAGTCAATAATGATTGTTTCTCACATCATCACTCATGTTGGGTTTGGAACACTGGATTTTCATAAGCTCACTGGTAGTGACCAAGTTGGTCAAGTCAAACATATGCAAAGATGTTTTTGAGGTATTTTGGTAGGATTTTCATTTGCTCACTGGTATTGCCTAAGTTGCTCAAATCAAAGGCATGCAAAGAGTCAATGTTTTTGAGGAATTGGTTGCAATACATTTTGTTGTCCCGAGACCCTAGAAAGTAGTGTTCTAACAGCTGTTCTTGGTTAAATTGTTTACTTATTTACCTATGATTCCTATCCCTAGGATTACTTTTCTATCTTTGTTTAATAGGAATGAAAACAAGGCTAATTTCAAAAGGTTAGGCCCAGAACATGGCAACTAAAATATAAAAGATGTATAACAAAGTTAAAGAAATGATCTCTTCAGTAATGAGCATTTTCTAGCTTTCAAACACTTCAAAACAATAAAATTTTAAAGGATTTTGGCTTTATACCAACTGCAGAACACTAATGATACATTAAGCAGAAAAATATCCTAAAAACTCTCACAAGAAAACCTAAAAAGTCAACCTTTTTTCATAACTACTCTTCCCATATCTCTTTTCTGTTCCAATAAGCCATTTCAGAGGAACAATTGGAAATATTCAATAATAGGTAGAAAATGAAGATTCAAAGATCACCTCAACTACATTTATTCCTATGAAATTCTGCATAATTCAGACTCAACTGACTGCAGAGTAGATTGTGAAAGAGATTGGAAATTTTGTAGACCTTGTCAACTCCATATAAAATACAAGTTGGAAATGGAGAATTGGAATATCTCAACATCCACATTGGTATCACTAAGCTCCTTAAGCAGCTTCTGTTGCCAATGTGTGTTCACACATGTCAAACAAGCAAATACAAATTTTTATACAAATGTTGCTATGCTTAACATGCGTTGGACTATACATTACCACTCAATAATATGGTGCACATGTATCTTGTTTCCCATTTTAGTTCACTCACTACTTTATGTAGATTTGTAATATCTTTCTATTCCAAGTTTAGAATTGTTCTGCTTCCTCTGTATACTCTGAGGAATGTTGATACAAATCAGGCGGGAAAGGAAAGTTATCAAATCATTCTAGTGATAGAATTCAAGAAAGCATAGAATAAGGGATTGACTGATTTTATGGAGAGTATAATTAGGGATTGAATAATTATGTAATCAATAATTGATGCTCCTACCTTATTTTACATATGGTAATAGATTATAAATAGGGACTATCTCTTAGAAGAGGGGGCATCCAGTAGAATTGGAACAATTAGCTCTAAGTAGCTGTGGACAAGAATTTATTCTTGTTGGAGGGATATTCTTTGAATTCCCTTGTTTTCCTTTCCTTTGGTTTTACTTTCGATATCATAATCTCCTAGATTTCTTGATCCTGTCTCTTTACTCTTATCAATTGGTCCGACCTGCCGGATAACATGACACAATTGGACTCAAGAGTTGACGCATTAGAGAAGAGTCAGGGAACAGGACACGCTGAATTGTGTCAAGGACTCACCAAGTTGGAGGAATCTGTCGCTAAACTAACCAAGGCGGTTACCTTGTGGCTGCAAAGTAATGGGCATGACGTATCCAGTCTTGTCACCAAGCCTGGCTCCAAGATTGAATCCCCGATAGAAAAATCCCTCACCACCAAACCATCTCTCTACCCAGCCACCACAACTGGCCCCCAACTCACTACCATGAGGATTCAAGTTCCTAACTTCAATGGGACTGATCTGAGTGACTACCTTGCTCAAGAAGAGCATTCCTTTGCTATACAACAGACTCGTGAAGAATTGAAGGGCACAACAGCCTTTGTTAGTAAGGAAGGATCAACATTCCATGTGTCACAACAACAAACCCCAACACTGAACTTTAAAGTGGATCTCATGGACAAATTCAATAGTGATCTCTCCACCCCTCTGGTTGAACAACCAATTGTTCTTCATCAAGTCAGCACTATGGATGAATTTGCTAATGACTACCAAGCACATGTCTATGTCATCCATTCACTGAAGCAGCAACACTGGTTCAATCTAGATCACGCTCAACATTGTAGGGACAAGACGACCCAAGCCAAAAGGTGTGACTTAGTGTTTGCTAAGGGTAACAATGTGCTGCTTAAGCTCCAGCCTCACTGCCACTCTACAGTCCAACGTCGTATTAACGCAATGCTAGCTCCATGGTATTATGGGCCTTTTAGAATTTTGCAAAAATTAAGTGCACTCGCTAACAAACGTGTGCTACCACCCACATTTAGAGCACACCATGTTTTTCATGGGTCACAACTCGGGCATGTTAAACAACACCATGCTTTGCACTCCAGCCTTGAGGACAAGGCTGTTTCATTAGCGGTCGGTAATGATACAAATCAGGCAGGAAAGGAAAGTTATCAAATCATTCTAGTGATAGAATTCAAGAAAGCATAGAATAAGGGATTGACTGATTTTATGGAGAGTATAATTAGGGATTGAATAATTATGTAATCAATAATTGATGCTCCTACCAATTGATAAGAGTAAAGAGACAGGATCAAGAAATCTAGGAGATTATGATATCGAAAGTAAAACCAAAGGAAAGAAAAACAAGGGAATTCAAAGAATATCCCTCCAACAAGAATAAATTCTTGTCCACAGCTACTTAGAGCTAATTGTTCCAATTCTACTGGATGCCCCCTCTTCTAAGAGATAGTCCCTATTTATAATCTATTACCATATGTAAAATAAGATAGGAGCATCAATTATTGATTACATAATTATTCAATCCCTAATTATACTCTCCATAAAATCAGTCAATCCCTTATTCTATGCTTTCTTGAATTCTATCACTAGAATGATTTGATAACTTTCCTTTCCTGCCTGATTTGTATCAAATGTCATGTCTGGTTAAACTAGTCCTTACTACCCCTTCATATTCTTCGCCTTTGAAATCTGAACCAGACTAAAGGGCAAGGGACAACACACAAGCCCTTCTGAAAGAAAATGGATTTGAACACCTAGTCACCTAGGTGCAAAAGCTAGAATTGAAGGAGAATTGGAGAAATGTATCTTTTAGATTCTGTAGAATCTTCACCAGAAATAGAGGAATCTGCAAGAATGAGCTCTGCAGGAAGCAATATTTAAAGTCAACACTTTCCTTGACTTGAACTATTACCACTAGGTCCGCTATATTTGCTAGAAAAAACAAAGAAATAATACTACAGAAAACTAGTCCTTACTCTCTGTATAACAACTTTCTTCCTCCACCCCAAACTCCTACTACCCAGAGAGAATTATCTGTTCATACTGTTTATTACTGAAGTGTCAGACCAATCCCTTTTTTTTTTTTTTTTTTTATTGTGGACATTTCACCAAATTTCATCCTTTTCTACATATGAGAGCATTTTGAACTTGGACTAAATGTTGAACAATTTTAAAAGTAACCAGTCAAAATTGAAGTTGTGGACTAGATTTGGAATTGCAACTATACTCAAGAAACCAAAAGAGGAATTAACTCTAAGAAGAAAACACCATTACAGAATAAAATTAAGGCAATCTGAATCCAGAAACACACTAGCTTTATATATTTTCATATGAAGCACTATGTTGACTCTTTTCACTCTAAACCAAGTACTGAAACTGAATGAAGATATTGGATGCATGACATGAAAATGCTTTCAAATGGCTCCACAAAGAAGGTGAACACCGATTCCCATGATTCACTTACCAGTTACGTAATTTGTGAAAAGAAAAAAGAAAAATAAAGGTAAAAGCAACTGAGGAAGAAATAATAAACTCTCATATCCTGAAGGTTTCCAGACTTCAATGAAAATTTCTACTTAAATATATGGGTACAGTGAAGATTTTTATGGGTACAAATGTACAATACCCACGTGGGTCAAGATTTCCATTTATATCTCAATACCCACCCAGGTTAGACTTTATGAAAGTCCATCATTAATGCCAACTTCACATCCTACCTGTATCATGACAAGACAAGGTTGGGCAGTCATTCCCTAGGCGCATGCGTGGCCATCCACACTACCTCATCTCCCAGGAACACCCTGGTCCAGCCCCAACAAGGATTTTGGCCGGCTAAGCTGTGACAAAGAAGCCCAAGCCGCTGCCCAACGAAGGTAGCTAAGGTGCTTAGCCCCATCATACCAAAGACTTGGCAAGGACTCCAGGGAAACTACTGAGTCCTATATTTATGTAACTATTTTACTTGGATAACAATACAACTTTTATAGACCCATTAGCTAATATAAACCCCTAAGGCAGGCACTGAGGGGCATCACCATATTTAGTGTTGGAATAGTTGCACTGGATCTCTATTGTAATGCTTTCATTAAAGTGGATTCCTATTGTAGTTTTCCGCTGTCCCTTAATGCTTTCCACAGAAATCTTGTGCCTGTATTACTTTCATACTTGCTTATATTCTTAAATTCATTAGTACACATTGTTTAAAACTCAGAAAAACACCACCAGTACCTGTCTGTGGCTGTTCTAACAGTATCCTTCATTCACTAGACATGATTTAACCGGAAGAAATTGCCTATCATTTATCCCCATGTTATCAGAAAAACCTAAGCCTGACCTCTTATCTTGTAATACAAAGAATAGTAAGTTAAAAGATTTATATTAATAGATGAACCCCTCAATAAGTCAGTAAAACTGAAGTTAGCAAACTAAAACAGACACAAGAGAGAAAACTTATAGGAACAAGCACAGAAGTTTTGAAGGCACTCTGGTATGAGGAACATCTTGACCAATGGTCAGGAAATAGGAGTAAACTGGTGAAAGTTGGCATAGCAAAGCACAAGCAAAAGGGAAAGGAAACCATAAGTTCTCACAGTACTTTGTAAGTTCAAAATCTAGATTAATCAGGACATTGAAGCATAACTCTAGCCTGGTTATGTGTAAATTAAGGTTTGAGAGAACAAGAGCAACCAATATTCAGTTAATAAGTAATCAGTTTCCTTCATCCAACAGATTTCCAAAGACTAACAATCTAGTCTAGAGGATATGTCTATAAAGACCATTTTTAAATCACTCTAGTTATGAGATTGTCAAAGATAATATAGGGAATTATGGGATATCGCTAAGGTATCAAAACAGCAAGTGCATTTTATACACTCACCACAATCATAAATTCATAATTCACTATTACAAACATGTAAGAAGTCAAAACTTTGAAGCATTGATCACAAAATAGCAGATGACAAAGACAGTCACTAATAAGAATAAAAACAAGATGCCAATGACAAGCATATATTCCTTAGAGAGAGTAATAACACGAGTTTACATTTGTTAGATCTTCGCATGGCTTTCAGACAATTTACTGATTTAGGATACAAAGTGCCCATAAGAATGTCCTTCCAATTCCATGATAGAATAGTTCAATATAGAATGCCCACTAAAATTATTGAATGAACGTACCAGTTTAGAGAAACAAGCTGCACGGTTTGCATGGCATATTGATTGAATTTCACTAGATGAAGGGGCATCTTTTACAGCTTGCAAAGCTAGCTCATACTTGGACAACGCCTCTTCATGAAGCCCATCCCTAAACAATGTATTTCCTTCAAGCTTCAAATCATTGGCCAGAGCCATTGCTTTCTGATGCTCAAACACAAGAACTGATGTCAACAAACAGCACTGACAAATAGAATTTGCTATAAAAGAGCAAAAGAGATAACACTTCAACCACAAAGAGAGATTAGAAAAAGGCATAAGCCACAACTAAAGAAACAATGAATTAAAAATTAGCATCAGGTGACAACGAGTAGAAAGGCTAACAAACAATAACACAAATGCTTCTAAACTCTCTTTTGCACTAAATAAGGAGTCTCCTCACAGATAAAAGTTATTGTATTTTCTTTTCCCTTCTATGGTTTCCCAGAAATTGGGATAACAGGATAAGTCATTCAAGCATTAGAAACAATTTATTTTCACTGGACAAGTCAGCAACTACTATGATCCTAAGGTCCCAAACAGAACTTTCTTCTCACAAAGAATTTGATCATATTCAAAGCTATCACTCACTACATCCATCACATTCAAGCTCAACAGAGGTCAGCAACTGAACTACTTATTTAGTAAACCAAAAAAAAAAAAAAAAAAAAAAAAAGATAAGAAAATAAATTGTAACAAATAACTAAGTACTACTTGCACAAAATATGGAAGAAAATATATTCTGCTCCTACGTTCCCAAAATTCACACACACACTGGTATTCCGAATTCCAAAAACGCGAAAATAATAATATGCACAATAATACGCATATGCAGCTTCAAAATGCTCAAGACGGTTAACTAGATATTAGCAACACGAATGCGCACCCCCAAAGCATCGTTGGATTACAAAGCTCCAATGAATACCGGAAATCACAATGCATAAACATCATTCTCCAGCAGCAGTGTAGAAGATATTTATTCCCTTATTTAGCTTACTCTTTTCAAAATCACTGAATGCAACATAAGCATATACAAATTTAGCATCGGAGTCATATGTATTGAGAGAGAGAGAGAACCTCGTGAAGTTGATCCATATCGGATTCCATTTTCTGTTTCGGCGCCTCTTCATTTCCACCCGAAGAAGACGAAGGTGTTGATGTGGCAGGGCTCCCATAATCTTCTTTTGCTTTCTCGTCCTTTACACTACTGTGACTAAGGTTTTGTTCCTCTTTCTTCCCTTCTGCCTCATCGGTCTCGTTAAGTTCGGTATCGCTAGCAGTCTCGTAACCATCGGAACCATATCCAGATGCCGGCGCCGCAGCCGCAGAGGACGAACCAGCGCCTGTCGATGCTTCAGCCGCCTTGACTGGAGGCGGTTTTGGCTTTGACGTTTCGTCAGAGGATGGCACAGCTTCGATCAACACCATTGCTGCGTTGCTTTTTCTCTGTTTGATTGTCTTCCCCTGGAGTAGACCGGGGCGTAAAAAGGTTGTAGTGTTGCTTCGATTTGCTTGCGATTCTGGAAAGCTCTGAAATCACAGGAAAGGAAAACGACGCCGTTGATTGGCTGGGTTTAAACGCTTATTTTGGGCTGTGCTAATTGTAGAGGAAAGATATTTTTATCATTAAGTTATAGAGTAATTGTATAACTTATCCACAAGTATTGGTGATATTTATTTTTCGTCCCTAAGTTATTATTGGTGTTGCACATTTCATTTCTTTACTTTTTTTTTTTTTAATGTTACTGACTCTATTACATTGTAGTATCTGTTCAAACATACTTTCTCAATCTAATGAAGCACAAAGAGATCTCTTTACTAATAAAACATTAAGGACGAAATTTGCAATTTTAGTATAACTTAGGGACGAAAAGGACAAAAAGTGCAACACCAATGATAACTTAAGGACGAAAAATGAGCATGACCAACACTCAATGACCAATTCTACAATTACTCTATAACTTAGGGACGAAACGTACAATTTCCCCCCGAAATAATCAAATAAGGAGTTGTTTGGAAATCAGGAAAAAAACTTTTAAAAGATGGATCATTTTTAAGAAAATAGTTTCATTATTCGTGTTCAGCTGCATTATAAAAAATTGTATTGATGTGTTTTGGTTCATTTTTTAGAAAATGAGTAGAATTGTATAATTAATAATTTTAATTATTTTATTTGGTAACCTTGTTCCTGAAGTTGATTGCTGAAACCCTAATTCTCATGAAACCTCTCTTCACGAAACCTTGCTTCTTTCTTTTTTTTGAGTGTTTCTTCATCTGGTGGTCGCCGGCCTCTGGCCGAAACTTTGAGCTTTTGACGGAACTTTGTTTCTTGGCTGGCGGTCTCCTATTTTTTTTTTTTGTTTTTTTTTTTTTTTAGTTTCATAATAAAATTAGTGCCGATTTAGCCACCAGCCCTTCAAGGAAGTTGCAGTAGTTCCAAATATCTAAAGCTTAAGGATTCCGTCAAATCTAGATAAAGAAGTTGTTTGATTCCCATGGATCCGTAAAATAAAGTTCAAGAGGTGTACTGCTGCTTCTCTTTTCTTTTGTTCTGCTTTTTTCTGTGTTTTTCTCTCGTTTGTTTTCCTCTCGTTTCTTTTGGCGAGTTCTTTTCTTCATAAGTGTGAAACATATAAGTTGGTCATGGCGTGTGTTAACTTCATCCTGGGTGACAAAGATGACAATGTAAAAGAACATCTGCATCTCAGCTCGATAGATATATTGTCAATGAACGACGGATGAAAAATATATACTCAGGTGGTGTGCAAGACTTTCCAACCAAAGTTAGTTTTGACTATGTTTGACCAATTCTTCAATGATATTAAAGAAGCGTTGAATTCATTTAACGAATTCAGCTACAAATTTGTGAAACAGTCTGCGATTCAAGTTCTTTATAGCATTGCTAGGGAAGTTGTTTCTATGTCTGTCTGTAAGGAATGGTATACCGTTCCATCTATCCTATTTGTAATCGCTTCAGTTTATGATTAAATGAATGAACTTCTTTATTTTCAAAAAACCTTTTGGTTTCCGGTGGATTGGAGCGAAAACCAGTATTTATTGGTTTTCGGCGAAAATCAGACTTATTTTGGCGAAAATTGTGATTTTGGCGGAAGGTTTTGCTTGGTTGTGGTTGTTGGAAGGTTTGTGGAAAATGACTTCCGCAAAATTTTGACGAAAGTCATTTTCCACCAAAACAACCCTATTTTTCTAAGTCAATAAAAATGATTTCCATTGATTCGATTTTCTAGACACATCCAAACACTAGAAACTCGAAAAATGATTTTCAAATATCATTTTTCGGGTTTCCAAACACACCCTAAATGTGTTCCTATACGCAACAATCATTATTCCATGTACCATGGTCCACACAATTAATTTACTTTAGTATATTAAATCAATGGTCCATAGAAATTTTTATATCTATATCTATATTAGTTTTATTACATGTACTCCAAAATTCTACTCCTTCACTTTTATTCCATAATGTGGCAAATAAAGATTTGATATTTTCATAATATGAGTCCCATGAAAAATGTCTACATCAAAAATTTGTGAGAGAGATCAGAGAAAAATTTGGGAGTAGAAGAGTCTATGTAGTATTTTCGTGTGTGTGCGTGCGTTCGTGCGTGTCCATTAGCACACAAAATCAGCACAAACTTTTGGTATAAAATACCAAGAAAACAAATACTGTCTAATAAAGTTCAATACCCTCTTTATATAAACAAATTAAAACTTCAGCCTTCCAAACCACATTCCAACCAAACATCGTATTATTGTTTCGATCTATGTTTCTCTCTCTGATCCCTGGCTTCCATCGCTACTCATTTCTCAATCTTCTTCCTCTTATTGCTTCCATCCCCATTCCATCTCCGTGCAAGAGACATCCAGTTTTTCAACAAAATGTCCAACAACAACAACAACGTTATTAACAAAATCTAGACAATTTTCATGAAATTCAAGTTCTGAAATTTCATTCTAGTTTAACTAGAATGTTTCACTGGAATTTGGTTAGTAATTCGATTCTAATTCTTTCGTAATAATTCGTTTAGTAAACTAACATTTCATTATTATTTTAATAATAATTCTTATTATTGTTTTATTACTTTATCTTGTTTTTTTTTTCTTTTGTTTTGTTGTACAGAGATCCGCAAATCAGCAAATCAAAATGACAATGTCATGATATTGATCCTGATGATGGATGAACAACTGAACAAGATATGACTTTTGAATTTAGATTGCTATGTTGATTGCGTTTGAATTGTTATATTGGTATCTAATATTTAGATATGGGTTATGTGATGTTTCATGTTTACAATCTTTGAACATTGGATTTAAACTATGTGATGCTTCATGTTTCATGTTTGTAATGTTTCAACATGAGATTTGAATTATGTGATGCTTGGTAATTAGTAGTATGTTTGAACTTGGAATTGCTATTTTGTTATATAATGTTAAGATTTTGGATATAGATTATGTGAATATGTATTGTTTAATAGTATATTCGGAAAATTAAGAAATGTTGAAATTTGAGAATCTTATACGGACCGGAATACTGAACCGAACTCTAATGTTAAACTGAATGGTTTAATTTTTTTAAAACCGAAAAATCGAAATCAAAACTGAAAAAAATCGAACCGCCCACCCCTAGAATAAGATTTTCATTTACTTATATGTGAAAATGTAATACTTTTACATTTTGATTTAAAAATATTACATTTTTATCAAAAGTATTAGAGTTTTTACCCATTTTGGTCCCTTGAATATGACTCATTCTCAATTTTGCATTTCGACTTTCAATTGCACCCAATGTGGTCCCTTGACTTTTAAAAATTACTCCAAATTGGTCCTACGTTAGGTTTTGCGTCAACTGACGGATAAATGTGGGGGTATTTCAGTCAATTCACCCCAATATTAATGTTATTGTGAAATTTTCCCAATTTCATCGCCACCGAAGGAATCCAACCGCCGCCGACGGTCAGCTCACTGGAAAAACTGAAGATCTCCGACATGCACCACAGCCTCACCAACCACATCCACCGCCGCAACTACCGTGACCTCTACCTCCGTCACTGCCATCATAAAAAAGACATCATAACAGGCAAAATTGATGAAATTATAAAGAAGCTTAGAAAGAAAAAGGCAAAATTGATGAAATTATAAAGAAGCTCAAAAAGAAAAAAGGCAAAATTGATGAAATTATAAAGAATCTCAGAAAGAAAAAAAGGCAAAATTGATGAAATTATAAAGAAGCTTAGAAAGAAAAAGGTAAAATTGATGAAATTATAAAGAAGCTCAGAAAGAAAAGACATCAAACAGGCAAAATTGATGGAATTATAAAGAAGCTCAGAAAGAATGGCGAGCAACCACCGTCATCCCCGCTGCTGCCTCGCCGGCGATTGGTATGGATTGATTCCTCCGCCGTGACTGCCGCTGCTTCGAACCCTATCAGGAATCTCAGACCCAGTCGCGACTGCCGTCTCTCGCTATCTCCTTAGCGCGATGACCGCCGTCAGCCCGGGCGAAGAACCCAACCAGGCGATCCGGATTGGATTTCTAGACGTTGAATGCGATATTGGGGTCGACATCGTCGTCGTAGACGAGGACGGCGCGGGTCGAGATCAATTTCTGCGAGTAGAACCGGAGGTTGAGGCTCGTAGATGGCCGCCGAATCACTGAGATTGAGGCGATCCGGATAGATGTGAGGTTTTGCGAGAGCTCGGCTAGGGTTTGGCATGAAGTGGAGGGGTTGCTCCAGAGAATAATCACGGCAGAGACGGAGTCTGTGACTGTGGAGTATGTTGCACCGATGGAATGGAGTAGTGGAATCCGATGCTCAGAGTAGCCGTTGATCAGAAAAGTCGCCCACAAAGCCCTAGAATAGTCATTTAGTGTGAATTGACTAAAATACCCCCACATTTAACAGTCAGTTGACGCAAAATCTAACGGAGGACCAATTTGGGATAATTTTTAAAAGTCAAGGGACCACATTGAGTGCAATTGAAAGTCGAAATGCAAAATTGAGAATGAGTCATAGTCAAGGGACCAAAATGGGTAAAAACTCAAAGTATTATATTTTCTCTAATAAGTAACAAACACTTACCACCTTACTTTAATACTTTTGATGGGAAATATAAGTATGGCATTTGCATGTTGATCTGATCCGGCCCGTCTCACGGATAACGAGGTGAAACGGTTTCACACAAGTGTGACCCTTGTTAAAACTAAGAGATTGAAAAACTTAGCAAGTGACAAATAGTCACCACTCGTAATAGGTGAAACGGTTTCACACAAGTGTTACCCTTATTAAAATTATAAGAGATTGAAAAACTTAACAAGTGACAAATAGTCACCACCTGAAAACAAAATAGGTGAGAAAAAAAAAAACAAAACAAAAAAACAAAAACAAAAACAAAAACAAAACAAACAAACAAACAAAACAAAACAAAAAAAAAAAGGTGGAGAAAATAGAGAGAATATATTATAATTTATAATAAAACATTACAATAAATTACGAGAGTATCTATTTGTGTGTCTGTATATTGAAAATCCTAATATTTATAGTAACATTGAGAAATTAAGCCTACTAAGAATATGACTAGTGTTTCCAATTATTCAAACACATCATCCCACCTCATACAACATTTATACCCAAAGAAACCTTATCACATAGTTCACAAAAGAAGCACACGCGACTTCCAAACTATTGAAACATGAATAAATGCTATTCTGCTGGCCATTGACCAGAAAAATGTTACTATTGGTACATAAAAAGTAAATTATATCTTTTTATGCTTCAGTTATTGAACTACCAGGGAATCACTAAGCAAAATAATGAAAAACTGACAGTGAGAAGCTTTAATATGGCTGTCTCACTTGATGCAACTTCAACAACGTTTAATCTATATTTAACACTAATTACCAGTTTCTGCAAATCCTTGCCGCCACCGTTGAAATGGAAGAATTTATACGGCTCCCATAAAATAGAAACTCTGAAAACAAGATGCTTTTCAGCGAAAAAAAAAAAAAAAAAAAAAAAAAACCTTGATTTGCAAGGAAAACTGATAAGCTACAAAACAGTGAAGGAAATGCTCGTCTATGTCTAAAATCAGCGATATATAAACTAGTCGATATATAATTTAGTATATAATATGGCCGAGTCATTGCTAGTCGGGCGGCTGGGGGCGCCTAGCACCGCCTAGGCGGCCGTGTTAGGCGCCGACTCGACCTAGTTGGCCAGCCAACTAAAAGGTGCCTAGGGGTGAAATCCCCTCGGCCTAGGAGGGCTTAGGCCACCGCCTAGGTCGATTTTTACAACACTGGCCCTCTTTTCTAAATAATACTGTATTCTTCACCAAGGTTCCAAAAAAAAAAAAAAAAGTCCATGTAGAGAGTAAACAAACAGAGGGAGTTATGCCATATCAAGATGGATAATTGGATATATACCAGTGCATTCCACAAAATTCACTGAGGATCAGATGATTGAATTCCATGGCGCTTGAAAAACTCTCTAAATCCATATGCACTGAGATCATAGTTGAACTGGAAAATTGAAAAGGGGAAATTAGACAACAAGAAAATAAGTGTTATCAGAACAATAGCATTAGTAACCCAAAATATAGAATCACATAAAACCTTAACCCACTAAACTCTTCTAAAGTCATGCATTTGATTGTCACATACTGACCACAAAACGAAATGAGTAATAACACATTAGGAAGAAGGAAATATGCTGCACACTAATGAAACATAATAAAGTTATGAGAACAGACAAATGCAGAACTACTACAATCATGGAACAGATATCTAAATAATTTGGAAAAACATCCAACTTCCTATGCAAGTACGCTACAGGGAAGGTTTGAAAAATCCTACAAGTGCAAGAAGAATCCTCTCTAGAGCTCACTTATTGGGTAAATAATAAAGAATATTTGGTTCTGCATATATTATGTTTAGGCTTTTTCGTTTTTGGTGCATAATAGGACTGATGAAGCTAGAATACATGTAGCAATACCAACTACATAGGGAATAAACTTAGTTGATCTCAGTAGTATCCTGCAATTTGGGTTGGGGGAATTTTAGTCAGTTCACTAACAGGCATTCATGTTTTGTTAGCAGCAAAGTAGTTTGGCACACAAAGCATAATACTGCAAAGCATCTAGTTATACTAAACCCTAAACGAACATTAAAACTTACCGGTAAAACTTTTACAGAGTATCTTGTTATATTTGGATCTGCAGCCTTACCCTGATTAAGTGCCTGGCACGCACACGCACACACGCACACACACACACACACAAAAAAAAAAAAAAAAGTATTATCAACTAGATGGCTTGGTATCTTATAAATCAAATGAAAGGCATAGAATCTAAGATACAAAACGAAGTAAGAAGTGTTAAACCTAACAGACATGTAATGGATAGATGTTCACATCAGTAAAATGCATCCATGCCTCTTCACAACAACAGAGATAAATGGAACTATTATACAGAGCACTGATTGTCAGATAATGGAGAACAACTTGTAGCAATAATTAACATTAGGTAGCAAGTAATGAGTATGATGACAGATTGCCAGCAGTAAAAAACTCATGAAAATATAGCATCCAAACCTTCCACCTGGCATATACACGTATACACTATATAACCAAGTAAGAAAATAAAAACTAGAAGGGCCACTATTACATTTTAATCCTCATTTTTCAAGTGCATATTATTCATAAAGGAAGAGATCTTAAAAGAGTGAAACCTCATAGATGCCTCTGTGCAACAAAGTCTGTTCTTTTTAGGTAAAGGAATCATGAAAATGTAGCATTGACTAAAAACAAATGATCTATTCAATTTAAGTCTGATATTTTTGTAACAAAAATGGCAATAGTGGTACCTAGGCATTGCTAACTATTACCACTCTATTAAAACCTAAAAAAAATAACTTAATCAATTACTGCACCTTAGCCAATGCTATTATTCACAGATGCAAGTATGCAACCATCTTCAAGGTCAAGTTCTTTTGCTTATTGTTGAAAGATATAAACCCTAGACCCATTCCTAATAGGAATGGGATTGACTCAATGTTTATATAAATATAAGACCTCCATAGAGTTCAATTCACTGAAATAAAATAAATCCTTATCCTTTCACATGGTATCAAAGCCTACGAAATACCTAGACTTCACTTATTTTTCCAATAGGAAATAATCCAGATCCGCCACTCTACTTAGGCGTGAACAATGGCCTCGATTGCCATTCTTGGAATCCAACATCTCTGGTGATCTTCTATCTCTACCAAAACCATCCCTCTTGAAATCACAGCAACTATACGCCAAGCACCCAACGCTGGCCACCGCTGTACGCGCTCTCATGCACTACCAACAGCCAATGGTGACATGAACTTTTTTGGCCTAGTCTCTAGGTCTCCGTTAACATCATCGTTGGTCCCATTGAACTCGTCTCGACTAGACGAGTCTTGCAGTACATTTTCCTCTCTTCGTCACTGACGGACATTATCACTGTAAGCAATTTTGTATTCTTTGCTGATCATTCTCATGGGATCGTCTACTATTACTTTCACCTCTTTTCCGACCATCCCTACAGATAAATTAATTAGGAGCAATATGCATGTTGTGTAGCATAAACTAAACCTTGGTTTAAAGGTCAAGGTATGTCTAGCCACTTAGAAATAAGCTCGAGGATATCAAAGATAACAAGGGGAATTGGTGAAATTAGATGCACTGTTGTGCAATATGTTACGGCAATCAATTGATTCCAAACTCCACATCATCTATAAGGCTTACGAGACATGTTATGACGTGGCACAAGGCAAAGTCCCTTTATATGAATGATATTCAATGCCTCTACTCCCTTATCTCCAATATGCTTAAATTTTGGTATCCAATAGATATGGATATACCAGAGTTCCCTGGCCAAGTAGAAGCATTGCAACACAAATATAATAATCTATTGCCATATAAAATAAAATATTTATATATTAAAAAAAAAAAAAAAAAAACTATAGATGACTGTGTGAAGGAGTGTGACAAGTTTTTTATGGTGTGAATCTTAGCTACCTAGATTTGGTTCATGTTTGGGATCAAATTTTGGCAAGTCCTAGTATCCACCCTTTGACGGAAGCTATTGCGAGATTGCTTTGAATCAACTATGCTTCATTAATTAAACCTACAAGAGATTCTTATGCCAAAAACAAAGCACCATTTGGTAGTGGTACTCGTTATGGCAACAGACCTCGGAGTGATTATTAGCACAAGTTAGGACATACCAAGGATCATTGCTACAAGTTGCATGGCAAACCTCCTCACTCTGTCAATGTGGCGGCTACTACCTACTGGTTTCAGGACTCGAGATTCTAGTTCTACCATGTTAGTGATGACCCCAACTGAATACGAAGGGTATCTTCAATTTAAGGCCTCCAAACCTTCCACTTCTATAGCAAATACTAGTACTTCATCTCTAGCTTGTGTCTCTCATACTAGTACCTCAGGTACTTGGATTCTTGACTAAGGTACCTCAAATCATATTTCTAGTAATTCGTATCTCATGTCTAATATATCAAAGTCCAAGTTGTTGCCATGCCTAGCACATAGTCATCAGACACCAACTACTAGTGTTGGTCAAGCTTTACCTGTGTCTTCTTTACCAGTAGAATCATGTTTTATATGTTCCTAATAATCCTTTAACCTTGTCTCTGTGAGCAAAATTACTCATTCCCTTTACTGTTCCATACTTCCATAACCTTACCTTTTGTGCAAACTCAGTTGTGTGCAGGATTGTAGCATAGGGAAGAGGATTGGCACCAAGCATGAGTCACGGGGCCTCTATTAGCTTCATGGCAATGTTCTAGTTCAGTTTGTGTTAGCTTAGTCTCCCATGCATCTTCATCATCGTCTAGGCCATCCTAGTCTCTCTAAACTTCAACAAATGGCTCCAGGTCTTTCTATTTTGTCTTTAGATTGCAAGTCATGTCACTATGGAAAGCAATCTAGTAGGTCCTTTCCACGTAGGGTCAATAGTTGAGCTATATCCCTTTTTTATTTAGTTCATAATGATGTTTGGGGTTCATGTTAAGCCACTTCTACTTTGGGTTTTCATTACTTTGTTACCTTTAGCGGTGATTGGAGCAATTCTGAGTGTATAAGTGACTTTAGTAAATTAGCAAATATCTTGACCTCGCCTTGAAAGTCTCCTTAATAGGAGACGCCCGAGCTCACCTCACCCATTTCAGGCGAGGTGAGCTTGTTAGGTGCCCAGTCTCCACCGACCAGATGCCTAGGCGACGCCTTAACAACACTGATACGCTCCAGCTTAAGAGAGAGTGTTGAATAATAGAAACCCAAGAGTCCAAGACCTATTCCTATACAAATGAGATTGGCTCAATGCCTGTATAAATATAGAACCTTTGTATAGTTCAATTCAATACATAAATATAATAGATCTTTATTCTTTCACACCTATTATCAGCTTATGTTAACAATACATATTGAATGTTTAACCTAAGGGTCAATTTGCTTTGTTAGGAAGATTCTATGCAATTACTACACTTTCGTCAAAGCTTGTGACTCTTTCATTTGCAATTGTCACTTTCATTTGACCATATCATGTCTGTTGCTTATTATTGCATGATCCTTGTGTAACTCTAAAGGTTTCCAAAGCAGGTATACAACTTGGAATTCATTAGTACAAGTTTTTTCTGTATCTTAGATTTCTACTACGCAACCATCCAATCCACATATGTCAACAAGCTAGAAATGTTTGATGAATCCACAAACCGCAATCACTACTAATGTCATCTTATATATACATATATAGCAAGGAAAATAAAGTAATTTTCATCAAATTGTGACGAAGTATCCAACAAAGAATGTCAAGTCAAACGTACTTGTTCTGGGCTATGAAATATCTCTACAAAAGGATATTCCTTCCTTTGCCGTGTTATGCAAAACCCAGGATACTTTGGGCACTCAACCTAAATTCCAACAAAAGACCAAAATGTTAAGAAATTCAACAAAGTTAAGGCATGCTAGAAAACTTGAGTACTAATGCTAATGTTTTAAATATTAGACATGAGAAGTCAGAGATTAGAGGAGTAGTGGCAGGCTGAATAAAAAATGAAAAATATGAAATTAAATGTTGGAAAGAAAATTTTTAGATGAACAAGAATCATATATACAGTTGTTGCCTGTTGGACGTCATCATTGTAAAAAAAACAAAAACATTTCTACTTAAAGGTCTGCAGGAAGATCAAGTGAATTAAGGGGGCGATAGGTCACACCCATGTGGGAGGAGAGAAGGAGAGAGAGAGCAAATAGTTGCAGTGCTATGGATATGAATGTCTCTAGCCTCCCATTGCTTATTGTTAGAGAAAATCAAGAGGAAATTAGAGGATGTTTTTCCTGGCCTTGGGTTTTAATTTTTGAATCTTGTTGTTGCATTTCCTAGCTAGTGCGTATAAATTGGACCTTGTACAGCTTCATTCAATATATAGAAAAACATGAGTTCATCTGTTTTACACTTATAAAAGGTAAAAACCCACTTACACGTAAAAAATTTACATTCGGATAAAACTCAGCTGCAGCTTCCTCCAATACTTTGTCAAGATGTCTTGTATAGTTACCCCTATGAAAAAAAAAAAATGTATATATAAACACACACATTATTTAAAATTTCGAAAAAAAAAATATAAGATTTGGATTTAGCAATAACAATGATAAATTAGAGAAAAGAAAGGGATGGGAAGAATCAACTTGGAATTACTTGACAGTGAATGCAACAACCACAGGATGTCCTCGATGAAGAAGCTGGACAAACTCCCGCTCTGAGGTAAAGTGAATAACCTTTGATGGTCCAAGATCCTTCGGGTAGCCAGTGTAGTACCTTTAATTTAATAAATACATTTAAGTTACTTAGGACTAATTAATTGGACTGCGACGTCATAATGAAATATGAATACACAGTCAGTATAAACTTTCCAATTCATATTAATTCCAGTGAAGTTGACAAATTATAAGCAAATTAACTCCCTAGGCCATGCTTATCACATTAAAACTGCTACCAATAGAAAGTTAATACAACCAAGTTTTTTATACTAGACTAGAAAAGAATGAAAATCCAATGCACACAAGATAGAACATGCTGAGTCAGAAGATAAAATGAAAAAAAATCTGCATTTTGCAAATACAGAATGAATGCTATACTTCTTGTTTATATGCCCATAAGCTAATATTTTAGACTAAAATGTTTCTAGGGCAACTTCACATGAAGCTTCACTAGGAATATATTCTCTCTCTCTCTCTCTCTCTCTCTCTCTCTCTCTCTCTCTCTCTCTCTCTATATATATATATATATATATATATATATATATATATATATATTGTGTGTGTGTGTGTGTGTGTGTTGTATGTGTGGGTATACATGTATGCACATCAAGATTGAAGAAAAAAAAAACAGCAGGTAATGTAATTCGAATCTGAGAGGCATACTCACTTGCAAGTAGCACGAAGATTTATCATCAATTTACTGAAAAGGGTTTGCTCCTCCATTACACTGAAAGTAAAAGGCAAACAGAAATAGAGAAGAAACATATGAAAAGAAAGCACATAATTACTTGAATCATAAAATGACAAAAAACAGGCTGCAGCAGTTGGTTTCGCATTGCATGGTTGACCACATATAACAACTAATGCCACGCACAATCAGAAATACAATCTTTTAAGTCTATTCTTTTCTGCTTGAAGATATAGAAAGATACACTTACTCTAGAGATTATTCATGAAACACAATTCACTTGCAAAGAAGTAAAAAACAATTAACTATGTAAGTGTGAGCACAGTGCTAATTGATGTACATCCTAACACCTTACTTTGCAAGAGATGAATGAGGTGGTCAGCGACATAGGAACACACACTCTATACTCGGTTAAAAGATTACTTCCATAGTTACACTGTATTTTTTACATAATACAGCCAGTTTCTGCACCCACGTAGATGCTCAAACTGAATCCTTTTAAATTTAAAAATTTTCACCACTATTAAGCTACATTAAAGTTCTTAATTTTGATATTTAGATAGTAAAAATTGCAACATGAAAACACCTTAGATCTCCAAGCAAAAGAATAATAGAGATAAATCAAAAGGCTTCATTTAAGTATGAAAGAATCATATCAGAAAGGAATTGAAATTTTGACCTCTAAGTCAATTCATGCATTTGGTATGCCCATTTCAGGCCCTTCCTTTTTCTTTTATTTATTTATTTATTTATTTATTTATTCTATACTAAATGGAATGAATATTTACTTGATAGAATAACAAATTCAGACTATATTTCGTCAAATTAACTTGAACATATTTAATAAAAAAATATCAGTTCATTTCCAAGTTTCTTGCCTTTCCACCTTACCATACATTAATACATACCTAGGATCATTATTTTTCTTGAAAAGAAAATAATCTCAACACCATTATTAACTTTAAGCATCCCAACAAATAATGTCAGACAATCAGTACAGATTGCGGAACTCCCTTAACCCTCCAACACTCCAATTTCCTTTTTCCTTTGTTTTTCCTTCAATGAACGTGCAGCTCTATATAATTGCCACTTCCTCCCCTACTCTATCTCTCTTTACCCGTTAGTTTGTGAATCCAAGTCTTTAATCGAACAGTTGGTGGGCACAAAATAACTGCAGATTATACAATATCCAAAATGTGTGGGCACAAGAAACTGGATTACTTACCTGAGAGTAACAGAACGCGGCAGATTTTGCTTCACAATAACGCAGCCAAACCGGGAAGCGAGGCGAAAACGAGAAAGGAAAATTAGAGAAAAAGCTTATTCTAGTTCTAAGCACAATATGGGCTCTCGGAAACGCAGGGGTTTTGACAGAAATGGAATATTTCAGGCATGTCGACAAAAATGGCCGTTTGTTAATAGAAAAATAGTTGAAATTGAATTGAATTTGAATTATGGGCAAAGGAAAATATTTTGGAATACAAAAATATTTGCAAAATTATTTGTATTATAATAATTTATAATATTGTTAATTCAATAATAAGTAAATGTTCTAATAATGAAATAATTTATAATATTTTTAATTCAATAAAAAAAATGGTAGTAATGTGAATTGAATTCATAACGATTGAATTATAAAATTAAAAAAAAAATGATTTAACATATCATAAAGAAAAAAATACAAAAGCCCTACTATGGGATTTAAAAAAAAAAAAAAAATTGACAATTTCCTCAACGATGACGATGTCTCATATAGTCCATTTCATTTTGAAACCTACTCTTTTGTTGTTGTCCTTTATGACTTTTGCGGCACACATTTGAGGGTGGTAGAATAATTACCCTACTGTTTCGATGATATTTTTGAGTTGTCACTAGATAAAGATCACTAGCATGACACATTCTATAATAGTTTAAAGTAAACACTACAAGCACAAAGGGGTCTGGAACATTTCTCTAAAAATGACATGTTTCTAAGATATGCGCACAAGGCAAGCTGTCTACCGCCCATTCACCGCATGTGCGTGTCTTCTGATTCAAATTAAGTTCATGAAATATTACATTGGGCCAAGAAATGCACGGTCTATCAAGAGCAACCTCGTAAAGCCCAATCTGGTGATTATATGGTTTAACGGTAGTAATGTACTTGAATTGTTCCCTTGCTGACATCTCTTTAGACATATTCTTCAGCCAACGCAAGCCGGCTTGTAGCATTAAATCCCCGACAACATGCTTGTTTAAAAACATAACAACTAACTTAGCTTGTTGAACGTTAACCGAGCTATAGCAGTTACAGACAACATTCGACATGGGTGGAGATGTCACTAACGAGGTGGAAATGTCACTAACTTCATTCTTCCCTGTTTCTCTTTTTTTTTTTTTTTTATACAACTAAAAAAAATAAAAAAAATAAAAAAAAGAAGCCAGGCTAGCTACTTTAAAACTACTGAAAGAACAGCTTGAATTTGTAATATATATAAAAGAGAGCTCATATGTGGTCATGTCATTAGGTGTGGCGATGTGGTCGTATCTGTATCATTGAATTAGTTTAATCTAACGGCAGTGACTAATTATAAGGATTTTAGTGCGTTTTGGTAAGTGGGGGTGTTATGGTAATTACAGTGGCCATTTATAGCAGCCGGGTTCCAAAAATACACCAACAGTGTTGACAACATGCACCAATAGTGTAATAAAACACACCACAGTGAAACACACCAATAGTGTATTCCCGAACACTGTATGGTGTATTTATTCATATCTAATTGCGCGTTTTTGGTGATGCAAACCTAATTCATGTATGTTTTTTGGTGTGCATTTCATAACATGGATGATGTATATTTATATAACGTACAATTGGTGCGGTCGCATTGACCACACAGGAAGGCGTTGCCGCACCTGAACTTGGCACCAATGGGAATCTACAAATACACCAGGGTAAGGCTAATAATGCACCAATTACACAAATAAAACACACAACAATGTGATTTTTCCTATTCTGGTGCCCTATGACGAGTTTACCCTTGCAGTTCGCTGGGTAGGAGAACGTGAGCGAAAATACTGAAAGAATCTTGATTAATGTGATTCATTAGATCTATCTAATCTAATGACATGTAATTGACCATATGACCGCACCTAACAATATGACTGCACTTGATCTCCCCCCTCTCTCTTTCTGTGTGTGTGAAACCATTCCAGCCAGGCTAGAAAAAAACAGCCAGCCAGGTTCTCCTAAATATGTTTTTACTAAAACTAAAATTCCTAAACATCATCTTTTTTTTTTTTTTTTAATACTAAAACTATAATACCATATATATCATAAACGTTACGTTTTTTTACTAAAACTATAATACATTAATACCATTACTGTTTTTACTTATTTCACAATAATAATGCATGCATTTAGTCTAAAACTACATTATTATTACCGTTTCATTTTTAATTCAACAAATATGTAGTTTTACACTACTAACTTTTTTATAAATAGTGTTCCGCACATGATTAATATATAAAATTACTAAAAACTTAGTTCAGCATGCAATACAAAACTATATAATATAAATTAACTAAAGGGAAAATGGCACTTCTTCCCCCTAAGTTATATACTTATAGCACTTTCTCCCCTTGAATTATTCAAGTGACTGTTTTTTTCCCTGAAATGTTAAATGGACATATTTACCCTTAAAATAAATATTTAAAATAAATATTTCATTTATTTTCCTTCTCCAACAAATTATGACAATAATTTGGTTCAAACCAAACAAACACTATAGCAACCAAACTGAAATATTCCAATTACAATTTAGAATCGAAACTCGATATTTAGAGTTTATTAAAATCGCGAACCGGAACGGACGATTCATGTACCGAACTGAAAAAATAAAATATATTTATTGTTGAATTTAGACTATTTAAAATAAAAAATAAAATTTTAAAATAAAGACGGTTCAAAATTGCGAACCGGATCCAGAACCGCCGATTCACGGTTCAACATCCAATTTTTTTATTCATAATTTTAATAAATTGAAATCCAAATATTAGGTTCTAGATCTGAATCATAACCGAAAACTTTTAATTCAATTGCTATAGTGTCTGGTTCAGTTTGATCTGAACCGTGGTCATCCCTACATATACGCGATAATTTGTTGGAGAAGTAAAATAAATAAAATGTTTACTTTAAGGGTAGAAATGTCAATTTAATATATCAGGGAGGAAAAATCACCACTTTTAGAATAATTGAGGGGGCTAATGTGCTTACCTAAATAATTAAGGAGAAAAAATGGCTATAAATATATAACTTAGGGGGAAAAAGTGTCATTTTCCCTTAACTAAAATATAAATACCTCGCCAAAGTTTGCCTAAAAATGCAATGTTGGAAAAGTATTGTGTGCTACCACCATCGAAATGCCGTTACAAAAATTAACATGTCTCCGCCGCGCCGTACGTAAAATGTATTACCGCTAAAAAAATGTTTGGTCGCCGGAAAATTTGTCACTCGCCTAAAAATGATACTACGTGAGTTATTTGCTTCTTGAGGGGTTGTGAGAAAACTAAGGAAGAGAGTGCAAATTTGAGAAAATAAAATTAAAGGAAAAGAGTTTAAGGAGTAAAAATGGTGAAGAAGAAGAAGAAGAAGAGATGTATATATATAAGCTGTACGAGAAGGGAAGGAATTTGCAGTTGTGTACTAGCTCTATATGTATATATTGGTAAATGGTAATAAAGCTTTGTACTGTATATGTAATGCAACTTTGTACTGTATATGCAATGCGCTTTGTACTGTATATGTATAGCTTTAGCTTTTGTAATTATTCAGCTGAGAAAACGGTAAATGTATTATTACTTTCTTTATTTTTATCCAATTTTTTTAAAATCCATATTTTTGTCCATTGCATCAAGTTTCTCGGCAACCAAAGGATCAGCCCCAATTTCCCCGGCCACCTCTGTGCCTGAAGACTACGTCACGTGTAAAATTTTCCCAAATAATATATATATTAAGGCCTTAATTGAGGGGTGCAAGTGAGCTAGATTTATTGAGTGGTCTGGTTGGACTGAATAACTAGAAGTTATTATTCAATTGTCTAATATAAACCTGGATTGATTGGATATAGAATATAATATTCAGCACATTCAGCGACAAAAAACCGGAATCTCAACAAAGTCTTCTTTGAATAATTTGACTTGTCTCAATGTTATAACGTATATATCCAAACATTGTCCGGATCTTTCTTATGCTGGCCCCATCTTAGGTCAATGTCATTCTCTACTTAGTTCTTTTGAGAATGTTATTTGTAGTTTTTACCTCGTTCAGCAAACCGATTGGCCCACACTCTAGGCAGAGACTTCGACTCTCAGTCTATACGTCTCACTGGGAGATAAATCCGACCCCCTAAATTGCCTCGCTCAGTTTTTATAGTAATCTTATGATTTTTCTGTTTTCATTAAAAAGAAAAAACACAAGCACAACATAACATGCTAAACAATTAAATAAATGGAAGTCGATTTAACCAATTCATCTTTTTAAATTATATACAGGGTTGTAAAAATCAATCTAGGCGCCCGCCTAGGTCCCGTCTAGGCGCTAGGCGCCTCTAGACCGTGGCGATTTTCCCCCTAGGCGCCCGCCTAGCGCTTAACTTGGCCGATTTGGCCGCCTAGCTTCTAAGTTAGTCGAGTTAACTCGTCCATTTCGGTCGAGTTAACCTGATCGGCTCGGTCTATTTTTTTTTATTATATATATGTGTGTTTGCGTGTGTGTGTATGCGCGCATATATATATAATATGACATATATACACTCGTAAACTAGTTTGATACTTTCAATCTTTGGATGATTGAAGTATTTGAGTATTTCATATTTGAGTATTTTTAATTTTTAATATTGTTTTAATATTTTTTTTTTTTGAAAACCATTGTTTTGATGTTATGACATATGAATTATCATTAATTCATTTATTTGGATGTGTTATTTGATTAAATGTTGAAAACAACCTCATAAAAATTAACAAACTGCAAGTCTACCACTGTTTTTTTGGCGCCTGTCTAGCGCTGCCTAGACCGCCTAGGCGCTAGGCACTGTCCAGGCGCCCGACTAGCGCCTAGCGCCGACTGCAACCATGATTATATATATAGAAAATTAATTTAATGGCGGAATAAATTATGTATCACTTAAAGGATAATTAGAGCTGAGAATATACTACATCAACCTAAGAAAAGTCGAAGCAATTTTTTTGGTCCAACTACTCCACATGAAAATATGCAATAAGTCAAGTCATGGCTGGCTTGGCTGCTACAATAACTATGAGAATTTTCCATACATGCATGCATGCACTTTGGAAATTAAAAGAGGATGAAAAGAAATTCTTATATGATCTTATCCACAAAAAATCGATCTGAACAAAACTAGCAATAAAATGTAAACGAAATATATTATTATATTCTTTTTGTTTAATTTTAAACTTATTTTAACCTTCTTATTTACTCCTCACTAATTTATTTATCAATTTGACTAAACTTCAAAGTAAAATTTGAAAATGTTAAGTTTAACCTAATTTTCGAAAGAGTTAATTCCCAAAATTAAATGATCCTCCGACTATGATATTTTCTCAAATTGGTTCCTCGATTTTTAATTGCACTCAAAGTGGTCCTTCAACTATTGAATTTTAAGCTAAAATGGTCCTCTGTTAGTTTTGGTGTTAAGTGAGTGTTAAAATGAGGGATAAAACTGGTAATTTAGGATTTTCACTATTAAAAGTCAAAGGATCTGAGAAAAGACCATAGTCGTAGGACTATTTTAGAAATTTTCTCTTTATAGTTCAAACATGATTTGTACTCATTTTGATTAAAAGGGGTTGATCTTGTACTTATTTCATTTTCTAAATAAACAATCTTTTTACTTTAATTGTTAGCTAGAAAATTATTATTTTTAAAAAGAACTTAGAATAATAATTTTGATTATTAGCATAGTACTTATATATAGTTGTGCAAACTAACATTAACTTTGGATTAACTCTTTATTATTCAGGAATGCTTGACATATATTATATATTTGGATTTTGATTTTCTATGATCATAAATAGGCATACATATAATGACAAAACTATTGTGAAAAATTACAACTAAATGGACAACAGACATAAACCATAGCTTATTAAAAAAAAAAAGAAAAAAAAAGAGACAACAGTTAAATACAAACAGATAAGAAAGATAAAAAAAAAAAAAGAAAAAAAAAAGAAAGATCATTGTCTATTACAAAATACAATATTGGTTTATAGGAGTAGAACCAAAAATGTTGGTCAGTGGAGGCGAAAAATAAAATAAAAAACTTCAAAACGTGATAAAAGAATATTTATAATAAAATATGAAATGGTTGTAATAAATTGTATATCATCCCTATTAATATTATATTCATAAATACTTTTTAATTTAATTAGATCAACTCTAAGTATTTTATATTAATTTAAATACGATAATACACAATTGAAACTTTTAGATTATATTAACTAGATAGTTCATAAAAATGAAAATTTCTTTTAAAATATTAACTAGATAGTTCAAATTGGTCCTTTGACTTTTAATTGCACCTAGTCATTTGACTATAGTGAAAACTTTAATTAAATTATCAATTTTAGCCCTCATTTTAACACCCACTTAACAACAAAATTAACGGAGGACCACTTTGGGTGCAATTAAAAGTCAAGGAACCAATTTGAGAAAAGACCATAGTCGGAGGACCATTTTAGGAATTAACTCTTTTCAAAATTAAAAGTCAAATATTAACAAATGAGACTTTAATATAATAAGCATTATTTGTACCAAGGGTCTTGTGGTCCATTGGTACTAAGTTGCTCCCCTATGTGGGAGGTGATGAGTTTGAGTCTCTGTGAAAAATGATTTTTTTTTAAAGCTACTTTGAGCAGTTTTATGAACTTTTGCATTTTGAAACAATAATCTGTTACAAAAAAACTAATTAATCTACCACTTATATTGAATATTTTTGCATTTTGAAACAATAATCTGTTACAAAAAAACTAATTAATCTACCACTTATATTGAATATTTAACAAAGTCAAACAACTAATAATAGTCAAATAAATTAAAGTTGACTGATAAGATAACTATGTTACCAAACATGGCCCATTATATTAAATTATTTTCATTATCGTACATTATTTAATTTCAATGTAAAAGAGACGTATTGTCTATTATTCTAGACTAGAAATGCATGTAATTCCATAAATTGCATTTCAATGTAAAAGCTAAGGCACGTATTGTCTATTATATTCTAGACTAGAAATGCATGTAAAACCATAAATTGCGCTTGGAATAATGCTGTGTAAAAGTCAGATTAGAAATTACGAAGCAAATGTTGTGGGTAAGGATCGGACAACACGCAAGGGCAAGTAGCTAGGCATCACGTTCCGCTACGAAACTATGATAGATACGATAAATACTTTCTTGAATTTTCCACACATACATTTCTGATTTCCTCGCCTATAAATTGCCTCATTCTTCTTTCTCCTTTGCTGCATATATGCATATATACATTTGTTAATATATATATTTCCGAAAGAAAAATGGGGATTGAACGTGTGATCCTTTTGAGTTTGGTTGCCATGAGTCTAGTAGTTATGGCATCTGCTATTAGCGGAACTGCCACCTTTTACACACCGCCCTACGTTCGTAAGTTTCCCGCCCTATGGGCTATGCCCTTCATATACTTATATTTCTAGACAAAGATATGGCATAGCCATATTCTACATACATATGCTTTTTATTAAGAACCAATACTAATTTTACTCTTATATTATACTTTATTGGTCAATTTTCTTCAATTCTGTCATTTCATTCGTTATAAAAATACTCTGTATTATATATATATATATATATATAATTGAACTTATAATTTTGTGGTTATCAATATAATAATCTGATCAATTTTATTGCTCAAATTAATTTTTTGCGTATCTCTTTATTATTTTTAAATTTAATATTTTTTTGTATTTAGTAGTATTTTTTGTTGGAAAAAATAGCTTAAAATGACATGTTAAGTAGCTATTTTGTGGTACAATTATCAGTGGGGTCCACTTCCGATTTGGGTCGGGTTAAAGTGGATTCGGATTCTTCGTAGTGAGACGAAGAGATCGATATATTGTACGCTCAAAACAGATAATGGGTGAATGAGATATTGATCATCAAAGTAGACCTATTTGAGTTGGAAAATGAAGGGAAAAAGTGAGCTTTTTGTCCCACATTGCTTTGGAATGAAGATTTCCCCCCCCTTATATACAAGAGCTCTTTTGAAGCTTGTAGAATTGTATAGCATAGAGGCTCTCTCGCGCGGGGGGGAGGGGGGGGGGGGGTGCAAATCAAATTCCAACTAGCAGAGCTTGGAAGAGGCTTGATTCAAGCCCGAACTCGTGTGCGCCGGCACCTGGGGCACGAATGTCGTCCGGAAATTGACTGGCCTTGCGGGCATAAGTTATGCCAAACTTCGGTATCATTTTCCACTTGGTTCGGCCAGAACCGAACCGAGAGCTACGCTAACGGTCAGGAACCCGAAAGTTCTGACTGTTCGTTTTTTCAGCTTCAAAACCTCTCTGCTTCTACTCTTTCTTGACCTACTGTGTTCATAACCACGTCTTGCTCGCCGGATTCTTTGTTTGAATGCTCAAACACTGAGTCATAGCAAGTTTTATCCTAGGAAGCCTAGGCCACAACGCTCCTAGCATCTTTGGGAGGTGGCAAATAAGGTTTTAAGGAAAGAGTGCTCACTCGACTCTTGCAAAAACCCAACACCAAACACTAGCCACTTTTCTTCATCTTTTCTTCCCTTCTTTCCAGAAAATAATAGTCAATTTTATTTGATTATTATTTGTTTTCCTACCAACGGTACCAACATTTTTAATATATAAATTTTATATACTAATACTAATCTTAACATTATGATAAAGTGAATTAAAAATCAATGTTGCAGAAGGCACTATGACCTAATCGAGCGCCCGGGGGCGCCTAGATGCTGCCTAGGCGTGCTAGTAATCTGTGTATATCATCTCCACTTTTCTCACTTAGGGATGATGAGAGTTTTTAGATTGTTATAATTCTCTAAACTAGTCAATTGCATATGTTAGATTGTTAGTTGAGTACATGTACATTGCCAGAGTAATATAGAAAATGAGTGACCAAGCAATTAAAAAAATCATTCGACCGAGTTGAGCGCAAACTTGGCCGAGTTGGACACCGACTATACCAAGTTAGGCGCCCAACTCAGCGCCTAGTCAACCGATCGACTAAAAACTGCCTAGCATGGAAATCGTCTCAGTCTAAGAACGCCTAGCGCGGGCCTCTTCAGTGCCTAGACGGTCCCCTAAGCCGATTTTATAACATTGTTAAAAATAACTCCAATCAAACATATAATTAAAAGGGTATGGAGGGAGTAACTGACCAAAAAAAAAAAAAAGGGAGGCGATGGCTAAATTAATATTTGTGTTTGGTATAAAGCTTTTGTTGGAGCATCATATCATTGATATGATATGATCTTCCTAAATCCTAACCTCGTCTTAGCTTAGAATTGAAATCCTGTTGCTTCTTCATTATCGATCAGCTTCGGCATGCTATGGGTTCCAAGAGCAAGGCACACTGATAGCGGCGGCTAGCGATCCCATATACGCCAACGGTGGCGCGTGCGGGAGAATGTACAGAGTGAGATGCACGGGTCCCACCAACGCCGGCGTTCCGCAGCCTTGCAGGGGCGAAGTCACCGTCAAAATCGTCGACCGTTGCCCATCTCCCGGTTGCCAAGCCACCATTGATCTCTCCCAAGAAGCCTTCGCAATTATCGCTGACCCTAATGCCGGAAAAGTCAATATTGATTATGTCCAGTGAGTGCAACATTCCATCCTTAGCTTATTAACTTTCCAATTAAATTAAAATTATATTATAATTATGAATTTTCTTAATTTCTTTCTGATGTATGTACGTGATTTTAGGGTCTGATCGAAGAGAAGAGCTTATAATTAGATGGAGGGTGCTGTTTTATGAGCATACAAAAGATGTAGAATATTAAGAGCAAATAAAACCTTTGTTGTTATGAAGAGGATCGATGAACTACTGGACTGGTCATCTTCGTAATAATTACTTTCTGATATATTGTTGTTTATATCATGTGTTCGTGTGCCAAAAATAATGATAATAATAATAAAGTTGTTTAAATAATGGCCAATGCTTGAGACTATATTTTGCACTATTTTACGATCCAAGGGCATTTTGCATACACGCATTTCTTTGTATGTAATGTGACATTATTCCAAAAGAACAAAGAAAAAAAAAAATCTTCTGTTGGTATTTTTTTCCCTATTTCCATTTTGAGTACATTATATTCAATATTTCAAAATAATACTCCATTCGTCCATAATTGCTTGCCACATTCGCTTTTTGCATGATTGTTAACGCAACAAAATTGATGGGGTAAATACGGCGTTTACTGCGAATATAATACGTACAATGTACTTGATCAGATCGGGCTTCAGCCCTTATGTGGAGAGAATAACTTCATTTAGCTTAGGAACCGTACCTCTGGCCTCGCGTCTACAACCAAGCTTAATATCTTAAATTAAATCAACAAGCAGACCACATAAGGATCGAAACCCGGTTTAATCAAGTACACCGTACGTATTCATAGTAAATGCCGTATTTACCACATCAAATACAAATGTTACTAACTATCCAATTTTGCCCCTCAAAAGTAAATGTAATTTGTACAAGGTACAATTGTATATACTTATCTCATTAATTGTCTAGAAATTTGAAAAATTCAAAAGGATAAATTAAAAAATGAGCAAAATGATATTTAAGTTAAATTTTTTAAAAAATGACATTATTTTTGGGACAAACTAAAAATGAAAGTAACAAAAAACAACGTATAAATATATTCATGTATACAATGCAATCTCAGAGTACTCCATTAATTAATTTTAAAAGATCATTTCTCATACAAAATACCGAAAGTTTATTTACAGGCATGCTATATATGCAGAGCCCTGTTGATGATACATACGATACAAATGAGGTTTTAGTATGAACGAGGTTTTAGCCTGCTAACCCCATTCCCCTCCAGGTTACCATAGCGACGCTTCTTATCCACAACAACGCATTCGTCGAACACGCGGCGGCTATTGGCGGTGATGACCGCCGCGTGGGGCTTCCCCTCCGGCGAGTTCACGTACACCTTCATCAACGAAACGTGGCACTCGATCCCCATGAGCATGAGGTCGCCGCAGCAGATGTCGGACGGCGGCCGCCCCTTCAGCACCATGGCGCTCACGATCTCCGTCGCGCAGTCCAACGCCATGTGCTCGGTGCAGTTGTCCAAGAACTCCGTCACGTTCTTGGGCAAATAGTCGATGTACCATTGCTGTTGGGATCTTGATTGGGCGCCCCCCGGGAGGAGCATTACTGTCATAACAAAAGCCGCCGCTAGCGTGATAAAGGAGACGCCGTTGCTTAACCTGAAGCCACCCATTTTCGATCTTCTGCTCTTCTATTCAGACTCATTTGCTTTTTGACATTTAATTTATACAGCGGTCTGTGTTCTTGTTCAATGCATAACGTTTGTGTTGTTAGATAGCATATTAAATTCATCATAACTTACATTCACGTCATCATATCATTATTGCAGCCTCGATCAACAATTATGCGTTCATATATGATGTTTCTAATAATTATTGCCAATTCTTATACCATGCATAATTATGCATTGATATATGATGTTTCTAATAATTATTGACCATTGTTATATCAAGAATTAGGGTCTATCTGATATTGTGGACTTTAATCCAAAACCAACTACCTTTAAATTATGTGTCTGCAAACTCTAAAAAAAAAATTACAAAAATAAATAATCTAGCTAAATGTTGTTTGCGTTACATCTGCCATCATTACTACAAAAATAGATTTTACATTGACTTTTTTTTTTTTTTTTCTAACATATGTCAATTATCAGAGTGACATAAAAAGTACCGACATAGTATATTAAAGGAAAAATGGCACTTTTTCCCACTTTGTTATATACTTATAGCACTTTTTCTCCCTAAATTATTTAAGTGGTATGTTGGTTGAAAAACAAACGTATATACGTTATATATGTTGGTTGAAAAACAAACGTATATACACTGCTGGAAAATGCTTAAATTCTGACCACTTTTCCGACCACCCACAAAAAGGGTCGGAAAAGGTGGTATTTTTTTAATTTTCCGTCAAAGGATTGGGCTGGATGAAAATATTTTCGCCATTCGAATTTTTTAAATTGATATTCGTTGTTTCGACCACATTCAGTAGTCGGAAATACCTTTACAGTACACACACACACACACACACACACATATATATATATATATATATATATATATATATATATATATATATATATATATATATATATATATATATATATATATATATATATATATATGCTAGCTAATTTATTCTCCGCTCTCTTTCTTTCTTTCTTTTTAAAAGATACCGCTCTTTTTTTTTTTTTTTTTTTTTTTTTTTGAAGACACCGCTCTCTTCTTCTTATTCCACTCAAGTCTCTCACAGCAAATCTATTGTATTCATAGAAGCCGTCGCTTTAGCTGCTTCTTCCCGCCTCCCCCACCAATAGCAGATCTTCGTCTCCTTAGCAGCGCACACCTGGGTCTTTGCCGTCAAAGTCACTCGTCGCCATCACTGTCGCTCGTCGCCATCACCATTTCTGCTGCGCTACAGGTTAGTTCTATAGTTCTATATTTCGATTACTCTAATCTTAAACCCTAATCCCTAAATTCCTAATTCCATTATCCCTAAATCATAATTTAAGCCCTAAATTCGTAAGATAAAATCAGTGAATAATGAATATCTGGCTCTTCATCACTAGATTCAATAGGATCAGTTGAGACATCCATATCATCACACTATATATGAAGTGAAATGACTTTTGGTTGTGCACTTAAATGCTTAGATATGTAATGTATTGGAACTTGCATATTAAGGTTTGGAGGTTTCGTTCTAGATCAAATAAGATGATTACAAGTTTGTTAGGGCTCATAATTGTTTTACATTTATTTGATGTTGATTGTGGTTCACAATTGCTTTAATAAAAGCTTAAAGTGTAACCTAGTTAATCACTTAATCCTTAATCAAGCTTCTTGCTTTATCAGCTTGCCCTCCATAGTCCATATAGATAGTTGAGAATTAAATGTTATTCATTTTAGACTAAACAAGTCTTAAATGATGTTTTCATTATAATGATGGTGAAGAGCAGAAGAGATTCACTTGTCATTATCTTGTTAGATGGTTGCTGTCTGTGTAGTGTTTTATTGTTGTATTCCTTTTTATATTGTTGATTTTTTTTATACTGGTTTGCTTTGATTTCTAGTGTCTTGTAAGGCTTTCTTTCTCGGGCCACCATGGAATTCTAGAATGCTTGTTGAAGTACCAATGAAAGGCAAGCTTTTCTAATTTGACATCTGGTCAACGAGCTCCGGTTGCGAGTGCCGAGTAGCAGCATTTGGTCGACGAGCGACGAGTAGCATCTTCTAGTCATTTTAATCTGTTTGGCTATGAGCAAGAATCAGGTATGTTTTTTTCCAGCGTTTTAAGAAGAAGCAAGACAATTCATGAAAAGTTGGTTATTCTTTTATTCAATCTCTTCGTTCTCTAATTAGTTTAACAAAATAGGTGTTCACAACTTTTGAATTTGTAGATTACTCAAATGGGCATGCATCGACAGTTAGTTAGCTCTGCTATTGTTTCAAATTTGAAAACTAATGTCAGAAAAGGAGCATGGGACAAAGTAGAGGTACGTACAATTTTTGCTTCTAAACGATTTTTTAAAAAATATCTGAATTTATCCTTATACTTTGTAAATTACTTTTGGGGTTCCTTTCTTTGACTAAACTATTAATCTTTTGAAACATGAGAAAACATGGTAAGGTTCTGAAGTTTTCTCATCCCCAAGTATAGACAGATGTTGGGGTATTTTGATTTTTCATTCATTAGCAGATGTTAAGGTATTTATGTTGTTGGTTTAATAGCTGTAAATTAAGAATGAATGAACTGTATGTTGTTTGCTTGAATATTCTGATCTGCAACACCTATAAAAGTAGAAGTAGAATTTTTTCCACTTTACAGTTTATAATGGTTATACACCAATCTTTGTGGTCTCATTATGCTTTTTTTTTTTTTTTTTTTTTTTTTTTTTCAGGAAACTGTGTCTCACTTGAAGCAAAAACAATTAGAAATGGCTGAAATAGCAGTGTGGTTGGAGGCCACTGGTGGCGTGAGGAAAGGGAAGTAATGCAATAGCAGCACAAGGATATGGAAGAGCAATACCGTAGTATTTGTAAGACCGTCCAGAAAATGGAAGCATCATTTGCGCACTTTAGTGCACATCTTAGTATGCAGATGTGCCTTCAACAGCATGGTATTTTCGTTACTACACTGGTGCAGCAGACAAAATCCATGGCACCACTCTCAAGATGTCGAGTGAGCTCCAAGCATACACATTGTGTGAACCAATAGGTGTGATAGGACTCATAATTCCTTGGAATTATCCGGGACAAATATTTGGGTTTAAGGTTGCCGCCGCATTAGCAGCTAGTTGTACTGTGATTGTCAAGCCTGCTAAACAGACAACCCTTTCTGCTCTCTATTATGCTCATTTGGCTAAGCTCGTAAGCTTCATCTTATTTCCTTTTTTCTTTTTTCTTTTTTTGTTACCCTTCTTATATAATTAAATACTATGTTTTTCTCAATCTACAAACAGGCAGAAGTCCCTGATGGAGTGCTGAATGTGATTACAGGATTTGAATCTACTGTTGGTGCCGCTATTAGCTCTCACATGGGCATTGATAAGGTAATCTCCCTTAATACACATTCCCAATGAAAGAGAAATGTCTTAAACAGTCAAGCTAAGGAAGGTAAACATTCAAATGGAAAAGAAAAAACCATAGCTAGCCTTCTTTATTAACTAAAACTTTTGTCTCATGATTTCCTCTCAGGTTAGTTTTACAGGTTGACAGAAGTAGGGCATAAGATAATGCAGGCTGCAGCAACTAGCAATCTAAAACCCGTATCACTAGAGTTGGGAGGCAAGTCTCCTTTCATAGTCTTTGATGATGTAGATGTTGACAAGGTTTCGGATCTTGGTTTAGCTGGAGTCACATATAATAAGGTAATCTCCATCCCAAGTTTCCTTTCCTCAACTCTTAGCATGTAGATATACTGATTGATATTGGGGTTTTAATTTGGCATTTTGGCAGGGTGAAATATTTGCAGCTACCTCACGAGTGTTTGTCCAGGAAGAAATTTATGACAAGTTTGTTAAGAAAGTAGTCGCAAAGGCGAAAGCAAAGGTGGTTGGTGACCCTTTTGATCCAAATGTTCGACAGGGACCCCAAGTATGATCTAGTTTGCTTGAAACAAGCCATATACACCATTAAGTTTACCAATACCAATATGCTTTAACATACATATCTATTTGATGCATTTAGGCTAGCAAAAACCAGTATGAGAAGATACTTTCATATATAGAGCATGGGAAGAGGGAGGGTGCTACATTGCTAACTGGTGGTAAGCCATTGGACAGAAAAGGCTATTTCATCTAGCCAACTATATTTACAGATGTCTGGTAAAAACCTTTTACACTATAATTCAATCATAAAAAGATGGATGCAGTTAAAATCTTCAATATGCAGAGAATCCAAAACATTTTATATATGCTTTTGTTGCCTCATGCAGGATGACATGCTAATTGCAAAAGATGAAATTTTTGGACCTGTTATGCTTATACTGAAATTCAAGTAAGCTCAATCAATCTCATACTATTAAGTATTAACAATTCCAGATGGGGCAACCCAAACCAATTTGGGAGTCACTTATTAGTCTTTTTTATTTGAATTTGTCAATTTAGAAAATCTAGACTGGTCTAGTTTAACTCCCCGTTGTTTAGAGTTAGTAGGCAAGATTTATCTCTTCCACACTCTAGGTTGTGGCTACAGATTTCATTGTAACCTAAAAAATGTGTTACATTTTTACTGAGATGATGCAGGACAGTGGAGGCGGTGATAAAGAGGGCAAATGACACAAAGTATGCCAATAACAACAATATATATTATATATATGTGTGTAGTTGGATGTATGGTATGCCATATGGTAATCCTATTACCCAAGGGAAATTATGTGTATAATTACCACATGCCAATTGCCCAATTGTTGATATTTGGATGTACAGTAATTTAAACTTGTCATTTGTCCCTTGTCAGGAAATGATCGAACTGGCGAGGGAGATTGATTCGGGTAAGTGTTTGTGTACTTAGCCATTTGTATTGTAATAGTTGGTTCACTTCATACTGATGTCAATGTGCTAAACATGCATTTTAATTTCAAATGAACTTGTAAGTAAATTCAAATAGACATCAAATGCAATACAAAAGAATAATTGTCATGTTTCTTTTAAGTTCTATTCCTCTTCTTTTGTACAAATGAACATGTGGTGCAATCACATTGAATATGAAGTTCATTTGTAATGAACGCCTTTGCTGATATTATCCACCATATCATATGTGTGTGCAATGGAATTTAAGCCCTTGAGTGCATGATAAATTTTACCAAGTTAAAGGGCACTGTGTAATCAAGTGTTTACAGTTTAGCCTAGGTAAATGGTCTAACTTACACATCAAGGTTCTTTGATTTTTGAATATTCATATATGGAATAGAAACAGCAGAAAAGGGGATTGAGGCTGCGGAGAATGGATGAATCATATGCTTGGATCTCTCTAATTAACTATGGAGTAATTTGTTTGGTCTTGTTTGTTTTCCATGTATGAGCTGACAATTAATGATGCCTTGAATATATTGATCTATTTTTTTGTTTGACTACATTGTTTTGCTCTATTCAGAGGTTCCCTTTTTCAAGATTGTATACATTGAACATACTGATTTTAGACTGAATGACTAAAGATTATTATGGCCTTGCTCCTGGGAAATTTGTGCTTCTTAGGTGCCAATGTTTAAGTTAAAGTAGTTTAATTTTTCAGTACACTTAAATGCATCTGCATCTGTAGAACCACAAGTAAGTTGTAGGATACAAGGGGAAGGGAATCTTGAATTCTAAGTTGTAAGTTTTTTTAGCCCTATGACACTATGTCTCAAAGAAAGCACTTTTGCAGGTTCTCTTGGAGTTCAAGGAATATGCTACTGAAGTAGACGTTGATTTTGTCAGGAGGGCTGTTCGTGCTATTAAAGTAAATTATGTTGTCCAATAAGCTATTATAGTTATCAAAGACATCTTCAGGAGATATCCTAACACGTATGTTTAAATTCCTACTTGCTATATTATATCATAATGAGTTAATTATTAAGGCTAGATTTTATCTTCAGCTACGAGTCTATCATTGCGAACAGGTTTATTTCATATAAGTATAGAATTTAATATTGACTAATGTTTATTTCCCTAAATTGTTAATTGTATTGTAGAATTTATTGAAATTTGAATTTCAATTGTAATAGGTCAAATTCATTTGATATTTGTAGAATTTTAAATTTTATTTTTTTTGGTTAGTAAATCTTACCGACCACCGTAGTGGTCGGTAATACAAATTTTAATTTTTTCTTGGTAAATCTTACCGACCACCGATGGATGGTAATTCTGACCAATTACCGATCACCAATGGTAGGAAATATGCTCTCCTTATCCGACAACTATTAGTTCCGACGACTTCAAAAAAAAGTCGGTATTTCCGACCACCTTGACTAGTTGTCGGTAATAGCTAGGACTTTTTTCCCGAATCCATAAAGTGGTCGCTAAGTTGGTCGGAAACTGCATTTCCGACCGGAAATACCCCTTTTCCGACCACTTTTTGGTGGTCAGAAAAGTGCAGATTTCCAGCAGTGATACTACACAATATACGTTGGTTATGATTTTCGAGTATATATATATATATATATATATATATATATATATATATATATATATATATATATATATATATATATATATATATATATATATATATGTATGTATATATATATAAAGAATATATGTCAGCTCAGTTATTATACATAATAACTAGTATTTTCACCCGTGCGATGCACGTAATGGATTTGTTATAATATATTAAAAATATTTGAATCAACGTACAATTATTTAAATTATAACATCAAATACTCGGTATTATATAGTGCAATTGAAGATGTGATTTGGATCGTCTATGTTTGTTGATGTTACCATTGCTTGACTTCGAGCAAGTAATTGCTCAAATTAATAGTTAATGTGTAGATGTACGCATGCGGTGCTGTAACTTTAGAGTTTTTATATATCATTGTTTAAGATTTTTATAAATTGGACAAATGTGCTTGTTCTCTAGCAACTTAATTATAGTAATCAATTGTTATCATAATTCATTTGTATAAAGGATATATTTGTGTCTAGATATATAGCAATTTTGTCATTTTGGAAAAAAAAAAACATAATATCATCGATTGTATTTACACATTATTGAAAACCTCTTTGTAGACGACATTGGTAGTCGCAATACAATCTTGTCCATCCTTGTCTAAAGCTAACACCTTCAGGTCATCAAGATGGGTGACTCGGGAGAAGCCACGTACAATTGTCCGTGATTAAAGACCAATTTTTTAGCAATAACCAAACGTGAGTCAGTGTTTGACCTTGGTTTTTGTTGATAGTCATGGCATATGCAACCATCAACGAGAATTGTTTATGTTGGAACTTGAAGGACAATCTTGTATCAAAAGGAGTGAGAGACATTCGGGGGATAAGAACTTTGGTTCCTTCATGTGTCACATTAACTATTCTTGCTTCGACAATATGATCTACCAATCTTGTGATGATGAGTCGTGTCGCGTTACAAAGACCAAGAGAGTGGTCTATGTTCCTCAATAACATAACAGTTGCACCGACCTTTAATGTCAATGAATGATTATGATGACCCGACAATCTCAAACTATTTAAGAAATCAGGAGTGTACTATGTACTTCTGATAGATTTTTACTGTCTGATTCTACTTTACACAAAGAGTCACAACCTAAATATATTCGTCCTTCTAGAGTATTCATGTCACACATGTACTGATTAATTTTATCAATGACATCTAAAGTCGGCAAGACACTGTTGGAAATTTGTCATTTTCCGACCACAAAAAAGTGGTCGGAAATGGCCTTAATTAGGTCGGAAACGCCTGTTCTGACCTCTTTTCCGACCAATTCGGGTATCCGGAAAAATCCCTCTAGCTATTTCCGATCACCAGAGAGAGTGGTCGGAAAGAGTAACCATTTTTCGAAGGTGGTCGAAAAAAATGGCCAAGAGAATAGTTAGGCGGGTCCAATTTTCCGACCACCGGTGGTCGAAAAGTTCGACCACTTTGGTGGTCGGAAAACTGGACGCAGTCATTAAAAAAAATCATTTCACTACAGAGGAATCCTTTGTAATGAAATGAATATATATATATATATATATATATATATATATATATATATATATATATATATATATATATATATATATATGTTTATTTATTTATTGTTGCAAGTTAGTCAGATATTTATTGAAAAAACTATACACATTTCATTCGATTATAACCTTTCAATTTCACTAAATGAGAAAATAAGCTGTTGAAATTCTAATCCAACCCACCTGAATATATTCAAGTTTCTTGGTGAAGATTGAACTACTCAAACCCTGAGGCACAGAGTTGTTTATTTCAACAACATCCAAGCATAGTGGGTACTCAGAAGTGAGACATTAATTGAACAATGTTTGTCCATGCGACACAACACAAAACACTTTCTAATCAATGAAAACCATAAATTTGCATTAAAAAGTTGCTACCTTGAATTTCATAACATAAAGAATTGGGCCAAACAACTCTTCCTTCACCACATTAGCACTTGGAGATATTTCTACTATTGTTGGCTTCACAAAGTTCCCCCCCAGATGGTATAACTGAACCTCCTGTAAGGATCTTGCCTCCCAGAGAATTAAATCTATTAGTAAAGTTTTATAGAAAAAACAAGAGTCAAAGAAACAAATCATATAAGAAACCAATTGTTGCTATATGCCTGGTTGTCTTGAGATGTGATTTGGTTTTCTTCAGAACGACAAAAATAACGGTGGATAACCTTGAAGATAGGGCTGTGTGTGTAAACCACCATTTAAGTTTTCAACATAAGATTATATTGATGCTATTATAAAGCTCTGCTTAATGCTTATGAAATTTCAGTGTTTAAGTTTGTCAAACTGAGACTGTTAGGATATGAGTAATGTGCTAATTATAGATCACAGGATAATAGTGCTTATTGAAGCTACACTGTGCGCTGTGAGGATCCAATCAGAATTAGGATAAAGAAATCGTCACAAAACATTTATTTATTTAAAAGAGTATAATTAAATATAAAATAAAGAAATTAGCCCTAAAAGAATAACAACCAGAAAGTTTAAAATCATCAAGCTCAATGGAAAGTTCGTAATTTAATACTATGTAATAAAAAATGTGAAAATTACAGTACATACCTCCGATATAATTTTCTGAATTCCCTTCTCAAAGTTCTCCCTTGAAGCACGTGTATGCAATGGTCCAAGCAAGGTACCCTTCTCTAAAGGATCCCCTATCTTAATTTGCTTGTATACATCAAGAAGTCGTTCAACTACTTTGTGATATATACTTTCATGAAGAAGCTTTTTTGTAAGGAATCACAAAGAAGAGTATTAGCCAATTTTTTAAAATGAAATAATTACACAATAAAGTGTAATAGGAATTATTAAAAAAAAAATCATTTTTACCAGCCTACGGCATGTTGTACAGCACTGACCAGCTGTTCCAACCGTAGCAAACAAAACAGCACGAACCACAAGTTCAATTTCGGAATCATCCATTACAATTATAGCATTATTACCACTTAACTCAAGTAGGCATTTACCAAACCTCTGATTTACTATTTGTTGTACTGAAAGACCCACCTGCAGTAGGCACAAACACAAGTAGGTCAAATACAAAGGTGGCAAATGGCAGTCAGAATAATAGCGATCAATATTATCTGTCGGTAAATGATTGCCAGAAACAAGTGAGACAAGTTACCTTTGAGCTACCAGTGAATGACACTAGAGGGATTCGTGTATCTTTTGCTATGGCTTGACCAATTTCAGCACCCCCACAAAAAGCAGTGAAACTTGCACCAGGCAAATTGTTTTTCTCTAACACCCCATCAATAATTTTTGTCATTGCTATTGTAACCAATGGTGTAGTTGGCGCACCTTTCCTGTGATCATAAACTAGACAAACAAATTAAAAAATAGAATCCAATTTAAATATGAAAGAGGATTTCAAACATGGACTTGAATCAAGAAGTAGGATTGTCACTCTCTAAGACATCCAAACTTTTGAAGGGATTAAGTCAACATATTAAGAAAACTATGCACTATGTACATTTAGAAGAAAACACTTAAGCATAGAAGAAATCCAGTGAGAAACCGCTGACCAATAAAAATCAAATATTTTATTTTCAAATAGTTGCTATCATAATCTAAGACGACTTTGGTTAGGAAATTACCAGACAACACAGTTGCCACATACTAATGCAATGCATGCATTCCATCCTGTACAATCATGTTCGAAAAAGTTACTCATTAATGTCAAAGTGATCATCTAATAGTGTGTTTGGTAAAAACTTCACCAATATAATGCCATACCAAAATATTAAATCACCAGAAACATTCTCAGAAACTCTTGTGAATTCACAAATGACAAAGCAACACTCTATAACTGATAAACTATATTGCAAACCATCAAGAAATCGCAATTCTCCTTAAAAGCTGTAATAACACCAACTACCTCTAGAGGATTCCACACCTGTCCATGAAGAATAGACAAGGAACATCAAGTGTAGTATAGAAAAAAAAAAACATAATACCAAAATTATGGTCTGTTATCTACTTCACCTCCAACATCACATGATTAGGGCCTGTTGAAAAAAAGAAAAAAAAAAACACAACTAATTAAATTGAACTTCTGAAAAAACATTGCAAAGAAGCCCAAAAATCCAGAAGAAGCAACATATCAATATCCAGATCATAAATTTTCTGATTGTATCTGATTCACTTCTACCTTATCTTAAAACCAAGTAGAGCTAATTAATCTAGAGAAGAGACAACAAGGAAAAGAAAGATATCCTCACAAATATAACTCCTAGAGCATTTACAAAGAAATCAGATATAAGCAGGTGAAGAAGAGTGGACTCACGTTATAATGGTATGACTGATCCATTTAGTTGTCAACTCAAACCAACAGCGAAGTCACACATGTCAATAATTTCCTGATTAAATTGTTTTCAAAGTTATATCACTAATTCATTCTGGCATGAATGCTAAAAGAAAATATATAACTAATCAGTAATTAGTATCATCACTTGCATTTAAGTTGCCAATTTAATATGTGATAGCCATTCGAAAAAATGTGATAATAAAAAAGGAAGATCCAAGATGATTATGCACTAGCACATAGGCCCAAGTAGTAAGTAATTTAGAAATGACAACCATCAATTATTCTTAGGGAAAATGGAATTAACTTGTACATTATTGTTGGCAGGAGAACAAGTCAAAGAACAGTTTCATTTCTTGCAGAAGAATAAAACTCTTTTGTTACACCAGACTTAATTAGTAAAGTATACATACTTGAACCTCCCCAATTCCTTCGAGTAGTATTTTCCCCATTTCAAGTGAAACAAGTCGGCCAAAGTAGTGAAGTTTTGCTCTAAGTGCATCACCAATCTGCCTAACAATATCACCTCTTTTTGGTGCTGGAATATGAGACAAAATAGAAACAATCAAGACATTTAGTTTACACTAAAGGAGTCAAGAAGAGATCGAGTACAAAATCAAGATGTTTTTCACATTGTAGGCACACAATTATGTGAATGACAATACTTTAGGCAGGTGATGCATGCCGGCTATAAGCTTGAATCTCAGGTTCTACTTCTTCCGGCGAGTATATTCTGAGCGAAAACAAAGCGAATCCGTCCAGATCTGAGCCGTCAAGTTTGATTTTAGGGATTAGGAGAAGAAATAAATAACAAAAAACTCGAAGGAAGACTTACCAGCGGTGGTGGAGGCTAGCAGTGGTGGTGGTGAAGGCTAGCAGGGTGAGTGGCTAGTCGAGACGGAATGGCGGTGGTGTCTACTGTAGGTCGCGGCGGTTCGCGGCGTCGGCGTCGGCGTCGAAGGAGAGGCGGCGTCGGCGGAGAAGGAGAGGGCAGCGTCAGCGGGGGAAGCAGCGTCGATTGAGAGATGGATGGAGATCGAGTGAGATGAATAGTTCGAACTTCGAAGTAGCAGTAGGGGAGGAAATTAAATGGATGGTGGAGCTGAGCTTATATTTATTTATTTATTTATTTTTTTACCACTTATGGTTGTCGGGAGAAAATATTAATTTTAAAATTTTCAAGTTCGAAATAATTTTCCGACTACATTTAAATAGTGGTCGGTATTTACTGACCACTAAGAGAAAGTGGTCGAAAATTTAGACCATTTTTCGACTAGTGCAAGTTTTGGACGAAAAAACAAAAAAAAAAAATACTTTTTGTGACCATTTTTTGGGTGGTCGGAATGAGGTCGGAAAAATGATAATTTCCAGCAGTGAGAGGATCGCTCGACCTTCTAGCTGCGACTCATCAAACATGCCATATCTCAAGCTTAGGAATATGCTTTTCACTATAGTTGCTATGAAATTGTGCCCACACACTGGAGTATTGTTAACCCAGAACACTATAAAAATTTTGACTCAATCTCTCTCTACCCTAATCCCTTTACATTTATGTTCAACTTAATATTTCACATGCTTACGCTTTAATTTAAAGCTACACAAATATCTTTAAGGCAAGCTTAAAAACTTTCTTTGCGTAACACACTATTGTTTTCAGAAGTTTTGAATCATAAAAAAGTTTATTCACCCCTCCCCTCCCTCCCTCTCTCTTTTAGATTTCTATCTTCGCTCAGGAACAACAAATTATAGTTTGCCTTCAACAAAATTTTGCACATTTGCACATTTGCACACACTACTGGAAATTATGAAATTTCTGACCACCTGAAAGTGATCTTAAATCAAGTTGAAAGCCTTGTTCTGACCACTTTTGGTATCCGGAAAAACCTTTGTTGCTATTTCCGACCACTTTTTAGACTTTTTAGTATCAACTTGATTTAAAATCACTTTCAGGTGGTCGGAAATTTCATAATTTCCAGTAGTGACATATCTTATTTTACCACACTCATTTAGGATACATTATTTAGACTAATAGATATTTATAAGTTAGATATTTAATATGATTTTAAGAGAAGAAATCAAGCAAATAATTTTAAATTCTATTATTGTAATTGTCAAGTACCTTGTGGTTTGATGATATTACTATTACTTTTCATAGTAAAAGTCTAAAAAAAAAGGTATATTGAAACACTTTGACTGATTATTGTATTATGCTTTTATTGTTGATATCTTAAAAGTAATGAAAAGTTTCCTACAATTTTAGTTGATATGTGATTTTATTTTTAATTTTTTTTTCTAGATTCTGGATTCTTCATTCATTAATTAGATTTTATTTTTAAGAAATGGGCCAAATAAGTCTTGAACTTTATATATATATATATATATATATGTATATATATATATATATATATATATATATAATTTGACTCTTAAACTTTTAAAAATTGTAATTTAACACATCAGTATGTCATTTTCGTTCATTAATGTCCAAGAACCAATCATTCACTTGTAATGGCCGATTATTAATGTTCTGGTGAGTGAAATTGGTGACCGTCGTTTGCTTCCTTTGAGGATGAAGGTGACAAACAAGTTGCCTTCTTCTTCATTGAATGAGGCGACCACCAGTCATCTTCTTCAATGGTGAAGGTGACTAGTCGACTATTTTGCTCGTCGGATCCCTAATAATTGGTTACATGGCCGGTTTTTAGATTTCTGTGGCCCCATTCTGGTAAATAAATAAGGCCCTACCAAAATCACAATTTTAAAAATCAATACCGTATTTTTTTTTCTAATGATAAGGTGGTAAAATGTTGTTGTGTGCAAAGAAAAAAAAAACAAAAAACATATTATGGAATAAATTACAATAATAATAATAATAATAATAATAATAATAATAATAATAATAATAATAATAATAATAATAATAATAATAATGTACACAACTCGCAATGCAAAAGGATTTAAAAAAAAGTGAGATGTTTAAAGTTGGAGCAACACTCAAGTTTTAAACCTCTAACCTCCAAATCTTTCGAAGAATCTCTCTAAGGAAACAAGTTTAAGTCAGACTTGTAAAGGCAATTTTCATTAAGTGAAGCAATAAAGATGTTGTCTATAACTCACAGATGGGCAATCATTCGAGACAAAAGGTGTCCTAGGAATGATATTCACAAAAGCCAAGGAGCATTAAAAGAATTGTACCATCTTGTCAGAGAAAGGGACAAAAGCCACAATGATTTTGACACCAACGGCTACACAGTACAACCACATTAAATGCTCTATGCCCACTGGTTAATAGGTTCAAAATCTTCACCTCCCTCCAACGGATGAATTTTTCCCTCACTTATAAATACCTCTCTTCATCATTGAAGAAGGTGCTGGCTGTTCAACTGTTGCTATCCTAAGAAAAGCTCTTCAAACATTCTCATCTCAAAAGCTTTTCATAACCAGCGTGTTGGGTTTGTGAAGTTTTCAAAGAGGTTCATTCATCATTTACACTTCACAAACTTGAAGAAGTCTTGCATCTTTTCTCACGTGAAGATTCATCCAGACAACAAGACAAGACTTCAACCTGCTAGAGAAACTCAACATATTCTTTCCAACACTCAACTCTAAGGAAGAAGTTGATAGAGACGGAGTAAACTCGAGTAGTTGAAAAACCTACCAAGTAGCTGTCCGGCTTAGTGATCAAGGAAGCTAGCTTGAATTAGTTTGTACTGATAGTGCAAACCCTTTCACAAGTTGTGAAAGAAGAGTGGAGTAGGCTTCGTTAACAACCGAACCATTATAAAAATCTCTCTCTCCATATCTCTTTAATTACTGTTCTTTATCTTTCGTGCATTGCATATCCCATTGACCAAACATTAAGAGTTCATAGCGAAACTGTGCAAAGAAAACTTAAAAACGAAACATTTTATTTCGCTGTGCATCACTCCGAAAGGAGTCACTTTGAAAATTCGATTAGAGTCTATTCACCCCCCTCCCTTCTAGACTCTCTTTCGACCCTACCAGGACCAACAATTTTTTTTTTTAATTAAAATTTTATTTAATTATTTTATTTAAAATTATATTTAAAAATTATTTTAAAATTGGTAACCGTCATTTCAGGTAAACAGGTCATTTTGGACCTAATTGCATAATTTTGTGTTGTTCAGGGACTCAATTGCATTGTTTTTTAGTTCGATGGCCTAATTGCACTCTGGTGTGCAGTTCAGTGGCCTATTTGACCTTATTCCTTTTTATTTTTATTTCTAGACTAGCTAGATAAAAATTAAATATTGAACCCTCTAAAATTTGGGGGTCCTGTGCTATAGTCCAACTTGCACAGTCTAAAATTCGACCTTAATTGATTATTACAAGTGAATAATCGGTTCATGGGCGTCGATACACAAAAATGATATGATGTATTCAAATTTAATCTAGATAGTTCCAATTGCCAACCACCAATAGATAGAACTTGGAAACTTTCCTTTTATTCATAAATATTAATTTAATTAAATCCTAAATGAAGTGATTAGCCCCTAACTATGCTTTCCAATTAACACACTTCTTAAGCAACTTCTTGGAATTGGTGAGAATAACACCTTTCTTATCTTTGAGCTCCGGCACGTTAATCAACACGTAGAGGAGAGCGGTGTTACACTTCTTCCCCATTCTTGTGATCTTTCTGCAACAGCTCTTCGAAACTTTCCGGTGGTCAGTGTACAAAGCGCCGGCAACTTCCCGGGCGCATGGTCCGGTGAGCTTTTCGGCGCACTTCTCCACCAAACTCCTCGTCGTTTCCGGCAGCCCTTTCAGATATTGGTCGGCATCGCCGGGGAGTGGGGGGGCCGATGATAGACCCACTGCGATCGCACCACAGATTATGAACAAGGTAAGGATTGTAGAAGATGATGAGTAGGGAACTGCCATGGTTGGATGAATAGAATGAATATGAGGGTTTTGTAATAAATAATATATAGGGTGTTAGTTAAATGCATTTGGTCATAAAAAAAGATGGGAGTTTAAAGGTTTTTAATTATTATCGGTTTCTTTATAATTAGCATATTAGATTGAAAAACGATAAGCATATTTTTAAATATCTACGGGTGAGAGGTGATAGCGGTGAGTAATGGCAGGATGGGGCCTCCACCTTCTTCTAAACTTTTAAAAAAGGGAAAATGACACTTTTTCCCCCTGAGTTATATACTTATAGCACTTTTCCCCCCTGAATTATTTAAGTGGCTCTTTTTCCCCTTAAAATGTTAAATGGACATATTCACCCTTAAAATAAATATTTAAAATAAGTATTTCATTTATTTTTCTTCTCCAACAAATTATTACTATAATTTGGTTCAAACCAAACAGATATTATAACAACCAAACCAAAATATTCCAATTACAATTTAGAATCAAAACGCGATATTTAGAGTTTATTAAAATCACAAATCGAAATGGTCGGTTCATGTTCCGAACTGAAAAAATAAAATACATTTATTGTTGAATTTAGACTATTTTAAAATAAAAAATAAAATAAAATTTAAAATAAAGACGGTTCAAAATCACAAACCGGATCCGAAACCGCCGGTTCACGGTTCATGATCCATTTTTTTGGTTCATAAATTTAATAAATTGAAATCTAAATATTGGATTCTAGATCTGAATCATAACCGGAAACTTTTAATTCGATTGCTATAGTGTCCGGTTCAGTTCGAACCGAACCGTGGTCATTGCTACATATACACAATAATTTGTTGGAGAAGTAAAATAAATAAAATATTTACTTTAAGGGTAGAAATGTCAATTTAATATATCAGGGGGAAAAACCACCACTTTTAAAATAATTGAGGGGGCTAATGTGCTTACATAAATAATTGAGGGGGAAAAAGTGCTATAAGTATATAACTTAGGGGGAAAAAGTGTCATTTTCCCTTTAAAAAATTTGTAATTTGTTTTTTCTTTTAAGTTTTAAATTAAAAATAATAATTAAAATATTATATATATATATATATATATATATATATATATATATATATATATATATATATATATATATATATATATATATATATATAATTTGACATGATGACATCATATTTAAGAGAAATTTGAAAATAACATTCAAAATATGTTATTTGAACAATTTTTAAATTTTTAATGATAATAAATACAATCACCTAAAAACAGATTGATTTGCATTAATTTTTTATTTGGTCCAGTTAATTGAAATTGATTTTTAATTTGTTGCTAAGCTATTTGGTCAAATTTAATTATGTTTGATTACATTATATATTACTCCCTTCGTCCCATTTTATATGTCTGGTCCAATTAACGAGTCCTAACTGAAATTAATTTTAATTTAATTTCTTATTATATTAAGTATAGTATTAGTATATACAAAACTTATATATTTAGAAACTATACTAAAAGTACTATTAAACACAAAAAATTAAATTTAAAAATAAGTAAAAATCACAAAAAAAATAAACAAGAAAAAAGAGTTGGTTCGACCAATAAATAGTAAGTAGGACAGATAAAATGAGACAGAGGTTAGAGGGAGTACTATTTTTGTAAGTTTTTTATATTAATCAAAAAAATAAGACGATAATATTGTTGGACCATTATATAATTCTAATGTATTTATCATTAAATAATATTGCAGATGATAATATGTCTTGTCTTGTCTGTCCGTTAAAAAGCTTGTCCTAGACCCTTTAGATAGATGTATAATGCTAGAAAATAGATCTTAGCGTTATCACTCTTATACTTCAGGTCCAAAGATTCCCACAACGAGTCACACAAACCGTTTAAAACATAGTTTAGGCATAGGAAAACTAAATATTTTCAAACTCGCACTACGCTAATGATTTGAGCGTTAGACTCATGTTCCTCTCCACTAAGAACCATGACATGCCGAGAATCATTAGGTTGTACAACATTTTAAGTTGCAACCCTTTGAAATTCAACTCTTTGAATTTCCATGGTCTTTCGACCAATCCACAAGGTACCGTTCCGTGTACCATCATCATAGGGATATAACTTTTGATGCCACCACCGATCTCCGAACCAAAGTTCACCGGGGTTTCGGAATGTGCAACAACGTTGCCGCTCCGACCATACGAATGTGCACCCACGAGCAACATTCACGGTTCCACCACTCGTGGAATTCATTGATTTTAATCACAAAAATTAATCGATTTTAAGATTGTTGGATATTGGTGAATACGATGCCCAAAAATATATATAAAATATATATTTATTCAGAAAAATGGAATTTTAATTCATAGAAAAATTAATTCCAACAAATTTTGGTACGAAACCAAAATTATATATATATATATATATATATATATATATATATATATATATATATATATATATATATATATATATATATATATATATATATATATATATATATATATATATATATATATATATATATATATATATATATATATATATATATATATATATATATATATATATATATATATATATATATATATATATATATGGTAGGGAATATCCCGACCGACATAGCTTTACCTCGACCGGTGTGCCTTCGTCCTTTTCTTCTTGTCTTTGCAGGTAACAGGTCGGGCTTCTTGTGAAGAACCCGATCGGGGTCCGACCGGGAGTTGCCCGGGCGGCAGTGTCGACCACCGAGCGGTAGCCCTTTGGCGAGAGAGCTGACAAAGGACACGTGGCGGTTCCTTGCGACGACAGACAGGGCACCCGGGAGGATGACACGTGGTGGCTATGTGGAGAGCATGTCGAACGACCGGATTTGTGTCTCCGGCGCAGCAGCTATAAATACCCACAGTAGCTACAGTGTGAGGGACTTTTGGACGATCGATAGGTTGTTGTTAGAGAATCTCGACCGCAGTCAGTCAGTACTCAGAGCAACCAAGTAGATTGTACTTAGGGCCTTCACCGCGATCAATAAAGATATTTACTTGCTTTAATTGGTCTCGAGTGTGCTTAATTATTGCTTACGTAGTAATTAACAGTATCATTTTGGCGCCGTCTGTGGGGACCCGTGCAAGAAAGCAAACGTCTTGACGAGCACCCGATCCTTCATCAACAATGTATCCGTGGGCACAAAACCTTTTTGCTGACGACCAGGCGGATGCATCGAGTTCATCCGACCACCAGGCAACGCAACAACAAGGTCAGACCATGGACCTCAACCTCAATCTCTCACCACCACATCCATCCAACACATACCCGGCCGCCCAACTGCCGGTGAACTACATTCAACCGGGGTACCCAACACCCGGTCAGCCATATCCACAACAGCCGATGATGTATCCCGGTCAGTATCCATACCCGGTCCCACCTCCGCCGTACGGGTATTGGCCTGGCCAACCGATGTATTACACGCCCCCGGTTGGCTATCCACCATACACGCCTGTGTACACGGCTCCAGCCGCAGCCCCTCCACTTTACCCCGCCGCACAGGTAGAGCCGCAGCATCAGCCCGCTTCCTGGGATCGACGCTCGGCTCGTTCGCGGTTGGGGTCGGGGGGTGCTGATGCGATGGAGGCACCACGGCAGGCCCAACAAGCAGCCGAGGTTCCCACCCAAGTGGAGGACCCCGAAGAAGTTGCCCGAGCGGCAGCTTTCGATCGTCTTCGACCGGAGATGCGGCAACGTTTGGGGCCCCAAGACCCGAACCGCCAGCAGTAAGACGTACAGATGCAGGAAGCCAGCCAGGAGGCTTCATCCGGGCATAGCGGGTCGAGATCTCACCGACGACGACGCGCTCGGGACGCAGCCCAAGCTGCCCAAGCCGCCGAGCTCAACGAGACCCGAGGATTGCTCTACAACCTCCAGGCGGAGTTTGCGCAATTCAGATACGCACACCCTGCAGCACCCCCGGTCGACCAATCGACCTTACAACAGACGCCTTTTACAGCGGCAGTGATGGCTCAGCCTTACCCGCTTGATTTAAAGGTCTCCGAAGAGAAAAGTTACGATGGCCGTACGGACCCCGAAGTCCATGTTAATGACTTCTACAGCAATATGATGCTGAAGGGCGTATCAGACGCCGTAATGTGTAGGGCTTTCTATTCCACGCTTACCGGTCGAGCGGCGGAATGGTTCCGAACCTTGCAGCCGGGCTCGATCGACAAGTTTGATACCTTGGCGATCAAGTTCGTGAGGAAGTTCATCACTTCCAAAGTGGTGAGGAAGCCCTATATGTATCTGGAGAAGGCCAAGCAGCTTGAAGGGGAGAGCTTGACCGACTTCCTCGTCAAATGGAAGGCGGCGGTCGGGGAGGTTGAGCCCATGGATGATGCGACCGCCACCCACATGCTCCACATCTCCCTCCGGGCGGGTTATTTGTACCAGGATTTCATTCTACACCCCCCGGCCACATATGAGGAGGCCCTTCGAAGGGTCACAGATTATGCCAACGCCGGCGAGGCGAATGCCGTATAGCGCTCGCAGGAGGTCGGGTCTTCATCCCGTAAACCGGCCGGCCGGGCGGAACACCGATCGGGTGATGATCATCCCCGATCCCGCACCAGGCCTGGTGAGTTTACGGCCCTGAACCGATCCGCAGCGGAGGCCATGCAGTACGCTCAGTCCTGCAATCTCATCAAACTCCCCCATCCTGATCGAGACGGCCCCGACAAGAGTAAGCATTGCGCTTACCATCGATGTGCCGGGCATGACACTGAAGAGTGTACCCACTTGCGCCAACTGTTGGAGGATTTTCTCAATCTTGGGAAGTTGGACAAGTGCGTGGGGAAGAGAGAGGACCCCAAGAGGAACACCGATCGGAGAGATCACCGGCGTTCCCATCACCGTTCTGATCGCTCTGATCGTGATGGACGCTCCGATCGGTCAGGTCAGGACCGAAGAGATGATCGTCGCGATGACCGACGGGACTCTGACCCTCCGTCTAGCAGCCGACCATCAGGAAAGTCGACCATCCACGTCATTTTTGGTGGATTGGAAGACGCTTCTCGACCGAGGAGTAATTGCCCGGTCGCCATAGTGGATTCCCGGGAGACCGGGAAGAGGCAAAAGATGGAGCCCATAACCTTCACCCTCGAAGATCAACCCAACGGGGTTATGGTGGACACGATTGATGTGAAAGGGACGGATGTCCAGAGGGTTATGGTGGACACTGGCAGCAGTGTGAACGTCCTTTATTTGGACGTGTTCGAGAAACTTGGACTTGACAGGAAGGAGCTGACTCCGGTTGGTGTACCACTGTCGGGTTTTACCGGGGCTCTTGTGTACCCCGAGGGAAAAATAACGCTCCCGGTTGAGATCGGCACATCCCCAAAGTCGATCAAGACGGAGCTTGAGTTCGTTGTGGTCAACCTCCATTGCGTCCACAACATTATCTTAGGCCGACCCGCCATTATGAAGATCGGTGGGATAATTTCTATGCCCCACCTGTGCATGAAATTCCCCACCCCGAATGGGGTCGGCGTAGTCCGCGGCGACGTCCAATCCGCCCGGAAGTGTTACACCCGAGCGGTCAACAGACGCGACTCCGGTCAGTCTTCCCGGGTGAATACCATAGCCAAGGAGGAGGCTAAGGATCGGAAGGAGCAACCTGAGCCTTTCGAGGAGATAGAGGAAGTTCCCCTGTCCGAGGACCGACCGGACAGGAAGATTAAGATTGGCCGGGCCCTCACCCCCGAGCTCCGAGCGGACATCTTGGCCATACTCCGGGAGTATGCCGATATCTTTGCATGGGGGCCCGAAGATATGCCCGGGGTCGATCTATCGGTAATCTGTCACAAGTTAGCCGTCGATCCCGCAGCAAAACCGGTCGTACAGAAGACCCGGCACCTTTCTTCCGATCGCCGCGAGTTTGTTAGAGAAGAAGTCAAGAAGATGGCAGCGATCGAGCACATCCGACCGGAGATCTATCCCGAATGGGTGGCCAACATCGTTCTCGTTTCGAAGCCCCCAGCTTGGAGGATGTGCATAGACTTCACCGACCTCAACAAGGCCTGTCCGCTCGATCCGTATCCTTTACCGAGTATCCATCAGATGGTCGACGAGACGGCCGGGGCCGAGTTGATGAGTTTCATGGATGCATTCAAGGGATATCATCAAATAATGATGCTCCATGAAGATGAGAGCAAGACAGCCTTCGTAACTCCGGACGGGCTGTATTGCTACCGAGTGATGTCGTTCGGCCTTCGCAACGCGGGAGCGACCTATCAGAGGATGGTCAATATGCTCTTCGCTGATCTGCTAGGTCGAACGATGGAAGCTTACATTGATGACATGTTGGTCAAGAGTCGGGACCGATCCGACCACACTCGGGACCTCAGGGAGTGCTTCCAGATCATGAGGAAGTACCAGTTACGGCTGAACCCGACCAAGTGCACATTTGCGGTTCAGACCGGCAAGTTCCTCGGCTACATGATGACCAAGAGAGGAATCGAGCCCAACCCGGCCAAAGTAAAAGCGATTCTGGACATGCAACCACCTTCTACCGTTCGGGAGGTCCAGCAATTGACCGGTCGGTTGGCAGCTCTCAGCCGGTTCCTCTCAAAGTTAGCCGAGCGCGCTTTGCCTTTCTTCAAGGTATTGCGAAAAGTTAATGGATTCGTCTGGGTCAAAAAGTGCCAAGCGGCTTTTGATGAGCTGAAGGAGTATCTCATGTCACCAATCGTGCTCTCAAAGCCCGAGCTCGGAGAAGAGCTAGACGTGTACCTCGCCATCTCCGATCGTGCAGTAAGCGCAGTATTGTGCCGAACCGATTCGGAAGGGGTCCAGCGACCGGTGTATTATGTAAGCCACGCGCTACATTGTCTCGAGCTCCGATACTCCCGGTTAGAGAAGGTCGTCTACGCCTTGTACATTGCCGCGAAGAAGTTGGCTCCCTACTTCCAGGGTCGAGCAATTCGCGTGTTGACCGATCAGCCAATCCGGCCAGTCCTCCGAACTGCTTCATCATCCGGTCGCCTAGTCAAGTGGGCGTTAATGCTGACCCAGTACGCGATCGAATACCGACCGAGACCAGCCATCAAAGGTCAAGCCCTTGCTGATTTCTTGGTCGAGTGCACCACCCGGGATACCCGACCCCCTGAGGTTGCGGATCCCGAGGCAGAGTGGTGGTCGTTGGCTACTGATGGGTCGAGTAGCAAGAAAGGGGCAGGAGGAGGAGTGGTGGTCACGAGCCCAGAAGGATTCAAAGTTTATTTTGCTCTTATGTATCAGTTCCATCCGACCAACAATGAAGCCGAGTATGAAGCCTTCATCAATGGCTTACAGTGCGCTCGGGACCTGGGGGCTGAATACATTCGAGCTCAAACAGATTCTGCGCTCGTGGTCGGGCAGGTTCTCGGAGATTATGAAGTCAACGGAGAGCGTCTACAGCTATACCGAAACCTAGCCATGGAGAAGCTTGCTCAGTTCCGGGGGTATACCGTCCGGCATATACCCCGATTGGATAATGCCGACGCGCACATCTTGTCTAAGTTGGCTCAAGACGCCCCGGAACACATGTCAAAGATAGCTCGGATTCTGGTGATCCCAAGACACAGCATCCATCGCTTGCCGGTCAATCCAATCCGACCGGTAGAAGACAATTGGATCACCGATCTGAAGGAATTCCTCGAGCACGGTCGGCTTCCGGACGACCCTCAACGTGCTCGAAAGGCCAAGCTTAGAGCCCCGAGGTTCCAAGTCTTGGACGGTCGTCTCTACAGGCGATCGTACGGAGGCCCTCTTATGCGTTGCTTGACCGCATTTGAGGCCGATCTGGTCATGAAGGAATTGCATTCGGGTATTTGTTCTTCACACCAAGGAGGCCGCTCACTAGCCCGTCGTATCATGCTGATCGGGTACTATTGGCCGTCCCTCCAGCTAGACTGTGAGAAGCTAGCTCGGGAATGTGAGACGTGCCAACTGTTCGCCCGGATGCCTGGACGACCGGCAACTTTCTATCAGCTGGTCACGACTGCAATTCCCTTTGCTAGGTGGGGGGTAGACATCTTGGGCCCCTTCCCACAGCTCTCCGGTCGAAGAAAGTTCGTGATTGTCGCCATCGATTACTTCTCCAAGTGGATTGAAGCCGAGCCGTTAACCACGATCACATCTCAGCAGTGTGCTCGGTTCCTTTGGCGCAATGTAATTTCCCGCTTTGGCATGCATGTGCATCTCATCAGTGACAATGGCCGTCAATTCGTAAGCCAGTACTTCCAAAACTTCTTGGCCACGATCGGGACGACCCACGTCCGGTCGTCGGTGGCTTACCCGCAGGGAAATGGGCAGGTTGAAAATGCTAACCGGATGATTTTGGAAGGTCTGAAAAAGAAGCTACACTCGGCTGGTCGTAGTTGGGCCGATGAATTGCCATATGTATTATGGACTTATCGGACGACCCCGAGAGAGGCTACTTTGGAGACCCCTTTCGCCTTGGTTTATGGAGCAGAAGCCCGACTCCCGATCGAGGCTTGGATCCCGACCGATCGAGAAAGAACTTACAACGTGGAGGAAAACGAACATGCGATGGTCGTGGATCTCGATGGGGTCGAAGAGAAAAGAGAGCTAGCCGCTCGGCGTATGGCCGAGTATCATAAGCGAATCAAGAGTTCAAAGGACGTCCGGGTCAACCCTCGTTATTTTCAGGTGGGAGATTACGTTCTACGACGAAGGGAGGCCAGTCAACCTTTGGAAGGAGGGAAGCTAGCTCAAAATTGGGAAGGGCCGTACATCATCAGCGCTATCGTACGGCCGGGGACATATCGACTGGAGACAACAACCGGTCGGGTAATCGAGGGGACTTGGAATTCCGAGCACCTCGTTATGTTTAGGCACTAGCCTATTTTTTGTAACCTTTGGACGAAGTGGGGACTCGACCTGCGAGTTAGTCCCGGTCGTCATTTGTGAATAAATTTATTGTTGTAAATATTTATTTAACCGCCTGCGAGCGGGAATGTTTAATGTATATACGATCGGTGATTGCTCGACCGTTTGCATACGGTGGCCCGGTCGGTTATTTCCTTTACCTTCATTGCGCGCAGATCAATCCATCATCAAGTTACATCGACCGGTCAAATGCGCTCCTCTTCGGCGGACATGTGGGTCACGCCACTGATCGGGAAAGCCAGGAGCTCTCAGCATAATTCCCCGATTCGTCCAACTTCTTTCCACTATCGCACTCACTCGTGCCCCGAGAGCACAATAGTGTGGGGGCTGGGATGAAGGAAGTGTCTTAGGCCCGTCGTTCGGGACAATCCCGACCCTGGAGGCTTACTTATTCTCAAAATTTTGACAAGGCCTAGAGATCGGGTAAAGCCGTTCGGGTAGGCCAGTTTGATGTCTAAATTTTGGATATACGACCGGACCGTAAGGCCATAAGGTCGGGTGTCGAACGAGTCGAGTAGTGCGTGACCGGGCCAAAAGGCCATGAGGTCGAGCATTAAGGGTCGGCACATGCATGATTAAAAATAGAAGTGTGAGGAAAGGAGACGAATGACACAAGTTGGACAAAAAGCAAATTTTATTGATTAAAAAGAGAGTGCCCGGTACAATCTCGGGACCGAGCTCCCGATCAGCGTCCCTTTACAAAAAGAAGAAGTCCTGTTTCTACTTCTTCGCTTCCCGGGTTCCGCCCTTCTCGGAAGGTTCTCTCCCGCTTGAGGTGGCCGCTGTGGAGCCGCTGGGCTCGGCCGCTTTGTCTTTTGGGGCGAAGGGAGAGGGACCGGGGTCGGCCAGGTCCGGAGGAAGCGCAGAAAGGACCAACTGGAGGTCGTCCCCTTCAAGGGCCTGCTCCATCCGATTCCGGGCCCGCTCGAGCATCTTCCGCTGCCCGGCTTTAAAGGCCCACCGACCGAACGATAGGATCAGGTCTTCCCCGACCTTCGTTCCCCGGGCTGCCGTAAGAAATGCTGAGCCCGTCTCGTTGTCCTTAAAGACGAACTGGACCAGCTCGTTCGGGTTATCGAGTCGGGCTTTCAGCTCTTTGGCATCCCCGATCGCCCGTTGGGCGACCTTCTCCGCCAGGACCCGATCTTCCTCGCTCTTCTTCAGGTCCTTTTGGACCTTCTCCAGCTCGGCCTGGATGTCCCGGACCTCTTGAAGGCGTCGAGCGGCGGCCTTCTTATGGCGGTCAGCTTCTTCGGCCAGCATGGCCCGACCTTGCAGAAGCTGGGCCGCTCGGGAAATCTGCAATGCAAGAGACGCTCAAAGTCAGCCCGTTTAGAGACACTTGCATAAAAAATAAAATCAGTTGGAAAACGCTTACCTCGGCCAAGTCGTGGCCGATCCTCTCGGCCACTTGAGTCGGGGTCATCTTCCCCAGATCCTCTCTGACTGGCCCGGCGTTGCCGATACGGGCCAGTATGGACGGCTCGTCCTTGTTTCGCCCGGTCGAGGGGCTCGGGCTGCGTTGCTCTCGGCGGCGCTTGATACCGCCCACCTCGGTCACGCCCTGCTCGGGCACTTTCTCCTTGCCCCGGGCGACTTCCACCCGGGTAACCAGGACGTCGGTTGGCTCGACGACGAAGCCCTCGGCCGTCGTGATGGTCGAGGCACTTATGGGTCGGGCCGTAGGGACCTCCTTCTGCCCAGTTGGTTTCGCCTTCGGCTTCTTCTTGCCGCCAAGGGAGATCTTGGCGGGCGGGGGAAGAGGAGCGTCGTCATCTCCGAACTCCGCCATTGCTGCAAACAAAGGAGAAAGTTAGTTAGGTTGGGAAGATAAAGCAGTGCTCTGGGAGTTATGATCGGGAGGAGTTAGTTGGTGTTAGACCTTTCTTCTTCCGTTTGGACGGCTTGGCGACCGTCACGCCCATCGGCACGGGTAGATATTTCTCCGGCAGGTCGTACACGGGGGGCGGGAGCCTAGCCGCCTCGAGGCTCTGGGCTGTCCGGAAAATCGTATACTCGTGCACTTCGCTCGAGATCCGAGCGACGGTGTCCTTGAGCAATTGCGTCTCGACCGGCATAACTTGTTTCCGGTAATGAGTGCTCCAGGCACGGTCGACCGGGAGGATCCAAGGATCGTACTTGATGGAGAAGATCCTGTTCTTCCATCCTTTGTTGTTCCCGGGCAACCCTTTGATCGCGCACATGTCTGCTCGGGACTGCAGCATCAGAAAGCCGCCTCCATAGCTGCCCGGGAGAACCTTTACTTGATAGATGAAGTTGAATAACTCTATCGTGCAAGCTGCCTCGTGCCGAGCGCAGATTTGAGGGAAGCAAGCGATGATCCTGTGCGAGTTGGGGCAGATCTGGGCCGGAACGACCCGGTAGTACCCCAAGAAGGCTGTCAGGAGAGGGGGGAAGGGAATAGCAATCGGGGCCATCAGGGAGTCGTAGTGCATCCCGATCCATTTGCCCCGATGCCGGTCGATGACATTCCCAAGCCTCCGGTTCGTGTCGAACTCTACCCGACCCCTGAGCCTCTCGGCGATCCTGGCCGCTTCACCTTTGGTCAACCGGCTCATTTGCTGTTCGACATTCTCGCTATTCAAGAATTCGAACTCCTCAGCTGCCGGTGCGGTCGGTCCGGTTGTATCTTCCCCGGCCGGCTCGGGAGTGTTTTCCCGGTCGTCTCCTAGATGAATGGCTTCCGGGTGACCCCCAATCACCCGGGTTGGCGTTTCCCTAACGCCCTCGGTCGGAGAATCTTGTCTGCCTGTCGAGGTTCCTTCTTCTTCTTTGCTGGAACTCCCCGACCCGCTTGAGCTGGAGCTCGATGACTCGGAGGAGCTTGATGCTTCTCTTCGCTCGGGGGCTTATACCGGTCGATGAACGACCTCGGGAGAGTAGGACATGATGTCCACTTCTTCGTCGCTGAGATGCTCGACTTCTTCATCGTAATCCGCGATCGAGGCGTTTTGGCTGTCAGAGTCCGTCATTTCGATCTACCTAAAGGTCGGTCGGGTTAGTAAGAGGACTCGAGATGTCCGGGACAGTTAGTTGCAACCTATCAGTTCTACGTATGAATGTAATTGCTAAGTGAGAGAGGGGCTGAGAACTTACCGTTTGAAGGTGCTTTGCGAAGAGAGTCTTGAAGTCTTTTGCTCGACTGCCTCGCTAAAGTGCTCTGCTCGGGACTCTCTGAGGGTACCGATCGAAGCAATAGATTGGAGAAAGTTCAAATGAGGGCCTCAAGGGCCTATTTATAGGAGGACATTTAGGCGGTAAACGAGTCCACTTGCGTGACACGACCCGCGCTGATTCCGAGGCGACTGTTGCAGTCGCAGAGGCAGGCAGTGGCCGACACGTGGCGAGGGAAGGAATGACAGCTGGCTGGTCGGTTTGATGGCTGACGGTTGGGCTTCTTCATCCCGTCCCGTTTTTTTCCGGACGGTCAAAAAGGCCCGGGCTGGGGGGCTCTTGGTAGGGAATATCCCGACCGACATAGCTTTACCTCGACCGGTGTGCCTTCGTCCTTTTCTTCTTGTCTTTGCAGGTAACAGGTCGGGCTTCTTGTGAAGAACCCGGTCGGGGTCCGACCGGGAGTTGCCCGGGTGGCAGTGTCGACCACCGAGCGGTAGCCCTTTGGCGAGAGAGCTGACAAAGGACACGTGGCGGTTCCTTGCGACGACAGACAGGGCACCCGGGAGGATGACACATGGTGGCTACGTGGAGAGCATGCCGAACGACCGGATTTGTGTCTCCGGCGCAGCAGCTATAAATACCCACAGTAGCTACAGTGTGAGGGACTTTTGGACGATCGATAGGTTGTTGTTAGAGAATCTCGACCGCAGTCAGTCGGTACTCAGAGCAACCAAGTAGATTGTACTTAGGGTCTTCACCGCGATCAATAAAGATATTTACTTGCTTTAATTGGTGTCGAGTGTGCTTAATTATTGCTTACGTAGTAATTAACAGTATCAATATATATATATATATATATATATATATATATATATATATATATATATATAGCGTATATATATTAACCAAATAGGGATTTATTTATCAAAAATAATCCCACCACAACTAGTACGAAACTAGTACAAGGGATTTAATCTTTACGAGACCACCACTTGGTACGAAACCAACGTATATATATTAACCAAAAAAAAAAAAAAAACAAGTTGATCACTCCGATGTTTTACGGAAGTGTTGGTAGAATCTCTTTGTAAGAAATAACTTTTGAGAGAATATGAGAGAAAAATATAATTTTGCAAGTTCAAAATCCGATGAAAACATTCTACCCAACACATATGTTTTGAGTTAATACCCAAAATCGTCCTCGACTATAGTGATTTTTCTCAATTTCGTCCTAAACAACTTTGGTTACCTAATATCGTCCCAGACTTTTGTGTTTCGCTCAATTTAGTCCCAGAATTTTGTGTTTTTGCTCAATTTAGTCCCTCATTTGTTATTCTGTCCATTTGGTGTTAAATAAATAGACAATTCAGTAATTTTAATATTGGCATCTCTTTACTCATAGACATGTCACATGTGAACTGCGAAATCCCTTTTTTTTTTTTTTTTTTTTTTTACGAATTACTCCCAGAATTATTCCTAAAACTGCGAATATAAAATTTGATTTGCAGGTCCGGGAGTAATTCTGGGTGTAATTCGTACAAGAAAGAGGAATTTCGCACTTCACAAGTTGAAAGTAAAGAGAGATCAATATTGATATTACTGAATTGTCCCTTAATTTAACACCAATTTGACGGAATAACAAATGGAGGACTAAATTGAGCGAAACACAAAAGTCTGGGACGATATTAGGTCATCAAAGTCGTTTAGGACGAAATTGAGAAAAACCACTATAGTCGAGGACGATTTTGGGTATTAACTCCATATGTTTTTATAGGGGAAAGAGGAGTTAGTAGCCCACTAAATGGCACATTAAATCGACATAAATCCAATTTAATAATTGGATTATAACAAACAAAATTTTATGATTTGTGCATCTAATCAACACTTATAAAATGTCAGGGTGCGCCATGAAGAATCGCTATTGGTTCATAGTGCGGAATGGCACTTGAACCAAAAAAAAAAAAAAAAAAAAGGAAAGTTGGAGCAACAAATAAGATTCAAACCTACAACATCTATGAGATGAAACATCTATTGAAACATATTTCACCACTCCTCCATGGAGTCTTTTAAAATTAATTACAATTTTTTTTTATTATGTCTTAACTAACTAGGTAAAAATTAAATATTGGGGCCTTTACATTTTTATTTTGTTGCAATTACAATTTTATTTTGTTGCACAGCTTGCACAACCCAAAATCCGGCCCTGCCAGGAAGAACCAAAGATCACCGCCGATCGTTGCCAACAACCGAGTTCGCTGCTTCGTCGGAATCCTTGTTGTTTCAGCGAGTTCGCTGTTTCGTCGGAATCCTTGTTGCCAATAAACTCGCCACTTTGTTCATAACTGAGGGACTAAACTCGGATATGGCCATAACTTAGGAACTGGGTCGGAACTTGGTTATAACTGAGGAACTAAAGATGCAATTTTCCCTATATTAATTTATATTGGATTAGTGAAAATTGTTGGATATTACCATTATAATTATTGAAATTATACCAACAGTTACAAAATTAACATACAATTAATTTGTACCGCCAATTAATAACCTGTTTCAAAATACCTAAATGACCAAAAAGTCTGTCCAAATAAAAAAATGTAACCTTCTGAACCTTTTGAATTGGGACACAAAAAAAAAAAAAAAAAAAAAACGCACCGAAAGGTGCAGCTTAAATCCACTGCACCGAATGGTGCTAATTCTCAAATCTTTATAAGCTTTCCCTAATGGCATGCTTGGTTCATGAAATAGGTCATGAATGCAAAAACATTTCTTGGAATAGACTTATTTGATCGTTTGGTTGGATCATTTTTGTCATAGGAATAACATATTTAGGAATGAGCTATTACCTTCGCAAGGGGAATAGCCATTCCTAGGGGGGTCTTGGTATTAGCTATTCCCATGCCCTTGAGAATAGCTTTTATATCACAAATACTAAAAATACCCTTTGCACATTATATAATATTTATATTTATTTAATAAATATAATGTATTATATAAATGTATATATTTAATTAATTATAATTTTTATCTATCAATAAATAAATTATATATATATATATATATATATATATATATATATATATATATATATATATATATACACACACACACACACACAAACACACACATTTTGCAGCGTTTGCAATTGGCATTTTGGAAAAAAAAGAAAAGTATTTATATAGAAAAAGAAAAGTGTATATATATATATATATATATATATATATATATATATATATATATATATATATATATATATATATATATATATATATATATATATATATATATATATATATATGTAAAATAAAAAAAAATTAACTATATACGGAGTATGACTCTTTAATTATGAAGCCTTGGCTCCTAAATTAAGTAGTTGCCCATCTGCATGCCTAAAGGATGGACATTGCAAGCTTACCTAGCGGATGAGCATTGCAATTGAAATTATGGAGCCTTGAGGGTCCTTTTATGGGAGCCTTAAGGCTCCATTCCTTACTTCTCCAACCGATATGGGATAAGTGGGAAAATAAAAATAAATATAAATATTTATTTGTATAATAATAATAATAATATATTTATTATTATTATTATTATTATTATTATTATTATTATTATTATTATTATTATTATTATTATTATTATTATTATTCTCTCTCTCACACACACATGCATATAGCATATACAGGGGCGGAGTCAGGGTGGGGGCAGCTGCCCACATTCACCCCACCCCCACCCCTAGTCCTTGTGTATATATATATATATATATATATATATATATATATATATATATATATATATATATATATATATATTTACACAAGAATAAATGTAAACATCAGGTTTCGAACCTAGGCTCTGAAAATTAACAAATCTAGCACGCGACATACAAACTGTGGAACACGACTTCATTCGGCCATGCACACAACATACCGGCTAATGGCACACACTACATCTGTCCTCACAGTCCTCTATAATATACCTGTCCTCATTTGAATACACATCTATATATATATATATATATATATATATATATATATATATATATATATATATAAAACATTTAGTATATCATAATCATATTCATTATTATTATTATTATTATTATTATTATTATTATTATTATTATTATTATATGTATACCCTTAGGTCATTTTACATGTTAATCTAAAAAGTTAATTTTTTCAAATATCTTTTTACCAACTGTTGATATAATTCGCTGGTCAAATCAGCTAATATAATCTGCTAACGCTAACCGCTAACTACTGATTGTCAAACAAGGACATTACGAGATAGTTCTCACTTCAATTTGTTGTGTGATTTGAATACTCTCTTTGTCAACAAATTCCTCAAGTAGTTAATATGATTGGCTTTATTAATTGTGTTTTTCTTAATTTTTTCATGGTATTAATAAAATACTTGATAAATAAATATATAACATTATTTTGTATTATAACTTTGATATTTAATTAAAAAAATAGTGCACAAAAAAGATAATAGACAATGTAGTGAATATAATCAATTGATGAATTTGAATGTAAAGAATTTTTACATTGGAGAAAAATAAATACAATATAATATAATAAAATTATTTCTCTTAATTAATTTATTGATAATGAATATTTTTTTTTAATAAAGACATTGTAGGGACAATGTAGCGAATATAATCAATTGATGAATTTGAATGTAAAGAATTTTTATATTGGAGAAAAATAAAGACAATATAACTAATGAAATTATTTCTCTTATTTAATTTATTGATAATGAATAATTTTTTTGAATAAAAACATTGTAGATACATAATTCTATATTAAAGATCGAAATGCATATGTATTATTTTTTGTTGTAACTACTAAATTATTATTTAATTTAATAAAAGTAAAATAGAGTACTAAATATGCCAACTTTGATTGGGATGGGGTTCGAACTTCGAACTTAAGACCTTTCTTATTGAAATCAATGAATAAGTTAACGATGAACTAACAGAAATTAACGGAAAAGATAATATTTAACGGAAAAGTTAACGTATAATTATATTCATTAAGGATAAATTAGTAAATCTTAAGAAAAAATTAAAATCTGATCAATCTGAGTCATTCATTTGATTAAAAAACTTGACCGCCATTTTTTCTACCCATTATAGGCCTAACTCTCTTGGGCTCTTATTAGTATAGTAGATAGTAGATATGATTATCCATTTAACTTTTCCGTTAATTCACTGTTAGTCTAATTCTAATATTAAAGTCTAATATAGAATTATAACTACACCATTAATCTAATTCTAATATTAAAGTCTTAATAGAACTTAACCACAAATACTAATGTCGGAATCTCCTCAAACAATATTAGTATATATTTAATATTTTATGCCATAATTTTTATTTGTTCTCCCTTATGTCCCGTATTTGGTTTCAACCATACCTATACAATTATTTTATTGACAATTATAATCAATCTTGACTATATTATCTTGCATTTGTAAACTTAGAATTACCTATTTAACCCGCACGAACTTAGCTCAATGGTTTAGTGGGTAGTATTTCGGAGAAGAGACCAAGGTTTGAACCTCGGCAGCGGCAGTGCGGGAATTATGTCCAAAGTGGGCAGATTCCTTGTGCGTATCAGCATTTGGCCATGTCTGCTGAACCATTGAGTCACCGTGATTTACAACTTCCCACAATGCTCTGTCGGGTCGGAGTGTGGGGGGGGGGGGGGGGGGGGGGGGGGCTTGGGGTTGGGGACTCAACCTTTGGCCCTGCCTGCTGAACCATTGAGTCACCGTGATTTACAACTTCCCACAATGTTCTGTCGGGTCGGAGTGTGGGGGGCCCTTGGGGTTGGGGACTCAACCTTTGGGAGAAGAATTACCTATTTAAATACGCAAATTCAACCTTCAATGATCTATGCATGAACAATTTCAATATAATTCTGACTTAATATACTTTAAAGTACATATTTAAAAAAAAAGCATTGGGCATTATCCCAATCGCGCAATGCGCGTAAAAAACTAGTTATTTTGTATAAAAGTATTTATGTCTTTAAAACCTATTCCATTTCTATTATTTTAACCAACCAAACACTGGAATACAATTACTAAAGTCTATTCCTTTAGCTAACCAAACAACAGAATACAATTCCTATTCTATTCATTACCTATTCCATTCCCTGTGGAATAGCATTCATATTTCCTCCAAATTCATTCCGTGAACCATAAAGGTTTACTTAAGCAGTTAAACTTAATTAACATCATTAATAGTGCTTGATTGGCATGAATAGTGCTTTCAAATAGGATTTCTCAATTACCTATTATTCATTTTGAACGTACAATATATCAATTTTTTCGTCGTATCACGAAGAAAAGTGCAAATCCATTTTAACTTGATCCAAATTAAAAATAAACTCCACATATATTTGTACCACAAAATAGCCACTTTAATTACTATTTTATGCTAAATTTATAACATTTACCACAGATGCAACCGCTATTAATATAAAACTAGGAGTTGCACCCTTGCGGTGCACGACAATATGTATACATATTATAATATATAGTATAATTGTAAAAAATAAGTGGATAGTGAACTATTTAAAATTTATTAAATATTATTGAATATTTCTTTGTATATGACACGTATTTTTAAATTTTACATTTTTAACACAAATAAAAATTTTTAATCTCTTAAGAACTACAACAGATTGTTCATGCGGCACCATAAATATGAAATACCCACACTCACACGTGAAACGCCTGCAGTTTCTCTCTCTCTCTTATAAAAATTTTGTTGTGGGAAGAAAAAACTTTGTAAAAGCTAAGCCACACGTACTGATATTGCGAACAGTAGAAGTTGTTGTTTTAGTTCCGGAAAGATGAATTGCGGCGGAGTGACGGCGGTTGAGCTGGCAGAGCAGCAGAAGTTGAACAAAGCGATAGCGGAGTTGTTCGACGAGTCTTCCAGGATGTGGGAGGAGCAATGGGGAGACCATATCCACCACGGCTTCTACGACCCGCAGTACGCGTCCGTTCCCCTCTCCGACCACCGCGCCGCTCAGATCCGTATGATCGAAGAGGTCCTCCGTTTCGCCTCCGTTTCAGGTATACCCATACTCCGTTTTTCGCCAGCCGGTGTGTTTATATATATATATATATATATATATGTTTAGACTTACAACCGTTAATCCTCTGGCCTTAGTTTCTGCCGACGAAATTAAAGTCCTTTATTTAAAAAGTCAATTACGACCCTAAATATTTTAAAATTACAATTATATTAAATTCATCGATCAACATTGTATTTTGGAGCGCAATAAGGATCTGTTTGGAAAATCAGAAAATAATTTTTAAAAATCATTTTTTGGGTTTATGGTGTTTGGGTAGGCTGAAAATGAAGTGGTCAAAAGAAAACGCTAGCTAGTCAACAAAAAATGGAGGCTGATTTTCGGAAAATAACATCCCCTTTTTGTTTTTGGGAAGTCATTTTCCATCTTCTAAAATCTAAACACGCTGCTAGCCTTCAGTGCTTCTCTCCCAGACTTCACCCACAGCCGGAAAATGTTATGGGCTTCTTCACTGGTTTCCCCAGCCGGAAACCAGAAATGGTTTTCGATGCGAAACTAGATGCACTGGTTTCCCCAGCCAGAAATCAGAGTGATTTTCGGCTGGAAAAACCAGTGAAATTCTTGAGTGTTTATGGATTGTTTATTGATGATTTTGCTTGGTTCATACCATTCTGTTCATTTTATGAAAAATGAACCAAACACCAATAGACAGTTTTTCATTGTGCAGCTAAACACAGAAAAGAAAAATGACTTCTGGAAAATGACTCATTTTTCAGAAGTCATTTTCCTGCTTTCCAATCGGACCCTAAAGTTCAAAAACCAATTAGTTACATGCTATATATCACAAGTCACTAGGATTTCGCAACCCTTGGCTTGGGCGCAAATTCCGGCAAGATCAACAAACAAATTAAACATAATAACACTGTTGGGAATTATAAAATTTTCGATCATCTGAAAGTGATCTTATATCAAGTCGAAAGCAAAAAGTGGTCGGAAATAGCAACAAAGGTTTTTCCGAATTTCAAAAGTGATCGGAACAAGACTTTCGACTTGATTTAAGATCATTTTCAGGTGGTCGGAAATTTCATAATTTCCAACAGTGTAATGAGTATCAAAACTCGATCATATATAATTGGGTGCAAAAGTCTGATCCCCAACCAATTAAACACACCCTTAACGTTTCAGGTGATCCAGAGAAGAAACCAAAGAAGATAGTAGATGTTGGATGAGGTATTGGAGGCAGTTGTAATTACTTAGCCAGGAAATATTCTGCCAAATGTGAGGGCATCACTCTAAGCCCTAACCAAGTAAAGAGGGCTCAAGCTCTAGCTGCTGCCCAGGGATTGGGGGAAAAGGTCATCGCTCTTTAATCTTTTTTCATTACTACTTTTCGAATCCATATATATATATTTTATTATAATAACTAACTGGATGGATTAACTAACGAGAAAGCATATATATATATATATATATATATATATATATATATATATATATATATATATATATATATATATATATATATATATATATATATATATATATATATATATGCAAAGTAGCAGGTTTGTTTTCAAGTTGCAGATGCGGTGAATCAGCCCTTTCCAGATGGAGAATTCGATTTGGTGTGGTGCATGGAAACCGCGGAACATATTCCAAACAAAGCAAAGGTGATAATCTATCGTGTTTCCTTCTGGATATGATCTATAGCTAGCTAGTAATTATATTTGGACCAATTCGTTTAATTAATTAATATAATAATAATAATTTGGTTGGTGATGATCGAAATTAAACTAAGTATAGTTTGTTTCGGAGCTGGAACGAGTGGCAGCCCCAGGTGGCACAATCATCGTAGTTACATGTTGCCAAAGGGAAGATGGTTCTTCCCCTACACAACAAGATAAAGAGCTGTTGAACAACATACTCAATGCTGCTTGTCTTTCACCATGGTCTTCTGCTTCTAATTATGTAAACCTACTTCAATCCAACTCTCTTCAGGTAACACCACAAATTATAACTCCTAACTACTATACTTACTACCACTCTTACTAATTATTAGCTTTTATATTTATATATAGCCGGCATGAATTTAGTTCAGTAGACAGTATTTGGGGGAAGAGATCATCCTTAGTTCGAACTTTAACGCTAGTGTGGGGATTATGCATGCCCAAAATGAGTGTGCACCAACATTTGACAATGTCTGCTGCAATTGTTTAATCCTGCACCACGGCGCACATAGCACTGTGCGCCCTCCGCCTCTTAAAACGACGTAGTTTTGATAAGTTATGTAGGGAGTTGACGCGATTATGTACATTATAGCATACAATTATGTACATTTTTTTATACAGTTATGTACATCCGAAACAGGAAATTTATGTGTATTATGTTAAGAGTTTAGGTGCATTCAAAAAAAAAAATGTTAAGAGTTTATGTGTATTATATTAAGAGTTTGTGTATTATGTATTATGTTAGATTATGTGTATTATCTTTTCAAAAAAAAAAAAAAAGTATGTGTATTTTGTTATACAATTATGTACATTTTTTAACATGAGATTTTTTTTAAAGAAAATTAATAGCCCACACAGGATAACGAAATTAAAAAAAAAAAAATCCGAAACGACGTCTTTTTGCACTAGGGCGCACAATGCAATGCGTGCCCTGGTGCACGATATAAATTGCCTGTCTGCCGAGTCATTGAGTAACCGTGATTTATATTCTCCCAAATGCTATGTCGGAGCGGGATGTGAGGGGCCTTGAGGTTGGAGATTAAGGCCCTGTTTGGTAAAATGGCTGTTAGCTGATTGTGTTAATTAGAGAGTATAAATAGTTGATAACATTAGCTGATTGTAGAAAAATGTTTGGTAAATTAGTTGTTAGCTGATAGCTGTTTGATATAATTTCTTTTCTAAAAAGGTAATTGCAAAAGTTACTTTGAGTAACTTTTTGAATTTTAGCCTTTTGGAATTGCAAAAAACTAATTAACCAAACATTTATATTGATATTTTAACAAAATCAAATAATTAATAGTGATCAAATAAAGTAAAATTAGCCTATAGACCAATTTTTTACTAAACAAGGCCTAAACCTTTTTGAGAGAAGCTTATATATTTATATATATATATATATAATTCTTGTATCAGGACATCAAGGTCGCGGATTGGTCTGAAAACGTTGCCCCGTTCTGCCTAGCACCGGCACTGCTGCAGATGATTATTGAAGGATTCAAGAAAGGTGTGATCAAATATGCCATCATTACCTGCCGGAAATCTGATCAACTTTAATTTGAGCCTCAACTTTGGGTTTATAATAAGGTTGTCGATCATTAAATTAAATATAATGTTATCAACTTGATTAGCTTTTAAGTTTTCTGCCGGGATTAATTAATTATTCCCTATTCCTTAAAAGATCTGATCTACAGGTCAATCAATAATCATCCTCCTTCCTAAACGTGGATCAGGATTCACACTGCACTATGGATCTTGATTCAAGTATTTGTATTTTGTGTTATGACTTGTTGTGTCTTGCATTATGAAAGTTTGTATCTTAAAAGTATGATTTTTGTACTTAGAACAAACTAGAAATATATGTATCTTGTATTATGAAATTTGTATCTATGAACACAACTTATGTACCTAAATCATATTTGAAAAATAAGTAAATATATAACATGTGTATATGTCTTGTGTTATGAAATTCCGTACCTTATGATTATGAATTATGTACCTCACCTTTTCACTCCAATTGGGTCTATAATGTTATGCTATGTGTCTTATTGTGTTGTGATTTTTTGTATTTTATGTTATAAAATTTTGTACCTTACAAGTATGGATTATATATGTACCTTATTGTTTCAATCAATAGTCCATAATGATATGTGGACCCTAGTCCATGATAAATTACCGATGGTAGTGGCTATAGACAGAGAAAGTTTGAAAATGACAAGTGGACTGATAAAATTATTATTGAGACTTACTTTGAAATTTGTTATAGGATCATTTTAATCAGTTGTTATACAGTGGACCATGGTCCACAGTGTTAGGTGGATCATGGTCGTCGAATGGAACTGTACGTAGTAGAGTTAAAATAATGCTCAGTGTTGCTATAATAAAACTGGTGTGTGTGAAAAATGAAATTAAAAAACATAGCTCATTCAACAACGTATATTGTCAAATGAAACTGTACTATAATTAAAATGATACTTTAGTATTGTTATAATGAAACTAGTATGTATGAAAAATGAAACTAAAATTCAGAGTTATACAATAACATATTGTCAAATGAACCTAGAGTTTAATTAAAATAATACTTTAATTTACTATAATTAAACTATGCATGTAGAAAATGAAATTACAAAATAGAGCCCATGCAATAATGTATACTGTCAAATGAAACTGTAATAAAATGAAAATGATAGTTTGGTATTTGATATAATGAAACTAGTGTGTGTTAAAAATGAAATTGAAAAGCAAAGCAATATTATCAAATAAAACTAAAGTTTAATTAAAATGATACTTAATTTATGGACCACACTACTACATGCACCATGGTCCACAGTAAAATTTGGTCATTTTAATTAATTGGGCCATGGTAATGTGTTGGATTAAAATAAATGAGTTGCTTTGATTAGCCCAAATAAGCTTGACTTTGGGTTGTTGAACTAATCAAGGCCAATTGTAATCTTATAGCCCAATTGAGTGATGAACAGATATAATTTGACCATGTTATATTATATTTTAATTTAAATAATTTTAATTAAATAAAACATATGATAAAATTATGAACATGGACACAATTGTGGCATGTTACATTTTGAATAATTCTTAACATCTCCAAAATATTTAATTATTTATTTTGAATAAATTTCAAAGAGTTTGAGATATAATGAGAGTGTTTTATATATATATATATATATTACAAGTATGAAATTATATTCTATACTTGTTAAGTATTGACGATTAATTATTAGTTAAAACACTTGAAAATGCTTTATATAATGTGAAATTTCTATTCTCTAAGAATCACTTGACAAGAGTTGATTTAGTTTATTTACAAAACTTGTACTTCAAGGATATACTCTTTATGAATCACAATTAAATGGATGTAAATGTGAATAAATATCTTAAGTATGTATTGACCAATGAACTTGTGGTCTTGTGGGAGTATGGAATTAGAGACATCGAAGTTCAGTCTGATGCTAAGCAGGTGACGAACTGGATATCAAATTGCGCTGAGTTAAGAGGACCAATGAGCGACTATGTTGAAGATATAAACATGTGGATGAACAAAAACTGGAAAGCCTCCATCCAGAATATCTACCGCGAGCAGAATGTTTGTGCCGATGCCCTTGCCAATATGAGTGCGAATCTAAATGTGCACTGGCGCAAACTTGAGCAGTGCCCTCCCATCTTGGAAGATCTTGTTGATCATGACCGTTTCCGAGCGAGCTGGCCTAGAAAAAGTAGCAATTAGCTCTCTCTTTTTTCGGGATACCCCCTCCTTGTCCATCAAAAAAAAAAAAAAAAATAGCTTTCTCACATGAGAGATCATTGGTTTGTATTTGATTGAAGTTATTTTTAATTCAATCTGTCATAATATTAAGTTTAGTATTAGTATATAAAATTTATATATTTAGAAACTATATCAAAATACTATTAAAGACAAAAAATTATAGAGTTAATTCCAGCAATGATCCTCCGACTATTGTGATTTTTTAAAATTGGTCATCGTCTTTTAATTTAGACAAATTAGACCCTTGACTATTATATTTGTTCCAGTATTAATCATTCTGTTATCTATCCATCTATTAACCGTGAGTGTAGGGGTCAAAATTGTCTTTTCATTAGCTTGGTCTCTTATTCCTCCATTGTTGCGTCAAAGACGTGCTTACAATGGGGAATCAAATCTCTGGCGAATTCCGCCGGCCGCCAAACAATGAATGCAGATCCATCTTCATTCCACGAAATCAAATCGTCCACGGATGCCCAACAAACAACAAACGTATTTGCAAATCCAAAAACTCCCATTTTCTCCGACGTCTTCTTCGTAATCAAAGCAACAAACTTGAAAGGTATGATTTTTTTTCTCTCTCTGTTCATTTCAATGGCGGACGTTTCGAGACCCCTCCTCTTTCCTCTTTCATCTCCTCCTATTGCTTCTCGTTGCCACATCCTTCTCACAGCATGAGAGCTACCATTGCCTCTCTCTCTCTCAATACGCCAACTTCCCTTCCCTTCCACACCTACAATGCCTTCCGTCATTGTTGTTGAAGCCATGGCCTCTGAAGCCTCAAAAGACCTGAAAAAGACGAAGGGAAAGAAGACTCCAAAACCAGCCGCTGAAACCCTAGACTCTGAAAAGAAGAAGTCAAAGCATAGTAAGGTTGATTCGGAGTCTGATCCCGAGGGGAGCTTAGTGGAGAAGAAGGAGAAGAAGCGGAATGCTGTCGAGATTGATAGCGGCGATGAGCAGGGGAGCGAGACCAGTTCCGAGTTGGTGGAGCCGGTGAACTTCAAGGCGGAAAAGAAAAAGAATGCCAAGTTGATGGAGGCGGTTGGTAGTGACGAGGAGGAGGATCCGAACGCGATTACCAATTTCCGAATTTCAAAGCCTCTCAGAGAGGCTTTGAAAGCTAAGGAATTGAGTCGTTGTTTAAGATTCAAGCTATGACCTTTGATACCATTTTGGATGGTACTGATTTGGTCGGTAGGAACTGTTTAGTTTCTGGTTATTCATTTGTTTTTGCTCACAAATTCAAGTCTTTGGAGTTTCTTGATAATGTTTCCAATAGATTATTTAGTTGTTTAATTCAACGGGTTAACATAATTGGAGTAAATTTTGTTACCTATATTTTTGGAAATTACAGGGTAAAACACTGGCCTTTGTTTCGAGTCTCCACAGTCTGTAAGCACGTCTTTGACGCATCAATGGAGGAAGAAGAGACCAAGCTAATGAAAAGACGATTTTGATCCCTTAACTCACGGCTAACAAACGAATAGTAGATAACATAAGGATTAATGTTGGAACAAATCTGATAGTCAAGAGTCTATTTCGTCCAAATTAAAAGACGAAGATCAATTTTGAAAAATCGCAATAGTCAGAGGACTATTGCTGGAATTAACTCAAAAATTATACTTAAAATATGTAAAAATAATTTAAAAAAAAAATAAACAAATAAGAAAGAGTTGATTTGACTAATGAATAGTAAACATAACTATAAAATGTGACAAATAGAATACTACAATATGAGAAAAGTGATAACTTATTTGAGTAAATACTTAAAGACATCCTCAGACTATTATGGTACTGTTACTTTTAATCCTCAACTATTAAATCCATCACCATTAGTCCCCTTACTTTTGATTTCATTCCATCAACAGTCCTTCCGTTAGATTTTGACCGTATTGTTTGACCCCGTTTTCTCAAGTATAGAATTGTCCTTTCACAATTGTTGAGACTCCTTCCAAAACACTGCATTTGCTTCTTTGGAACACAGTATCCCAATGATCACAGAGTGTCCGCCAGCACCCAAGAAAACTTGGCCCAAGATTTCACCAGAAAAGAGAACTCGAACAACCGCCAAGCTAGCTGCTCAATCTATTAGACGAGGTTGAATCGTTGTTTCCTCCAACAGGCACGAAGATTAAGAAATTCAAGGGAGAAGAAGATGGTTCAGAATTATGAATAAAAATTCTTTATCAATATATTTCTATATTGTAAGACATTAAAATCTCTATATAAATGGAATTATTATTCTTTATATACCAATAATGTTAGTAAATATATTCTACTACCATGAACAAAAACATATTGATCCAGTTTGGTAACATAGTTATTAGTTTATCAGCCAATTTTGATTTGATGGAGAATATACCTCGACCATACCGTAGTTAGTAATAGACCGGGGTCGAGCCCACTACTGGTGCAGAGCCCAAACCGATCGAAACTGACCCGAGTGCCTGTCCTCCCGACCTTGAGTTGGTGATTGAGAAGGTTTGGGCGATAGACTGGGGTTCGAGGTCGGGACCGGACCCCGACCTTAGGCACTTGAAGTACTGGGTAAGCTTATTAATAGTTGGATCTTAAGGCTGCAGGAATCTAAACACACGTGGTTGGCTCCGCAACGACTGCTGATCTGGCCTTTGCATGTGTTCCATGTGCTTTACATGCCGAGGGACTAGCACCTACCCTTGACACCCTTATAAATACCGCATTAATTGCATATAAGAAGGGAGTTTGGCAACTTCTACACACGAACTGTTAATTCGGGAACCTCTGTCCTACTGTCAAGTCCCCGAGCCTAAATATTTAAACCAACAAGCCGACTAGAGAAATGAACCGAACCAGAACCGACCTCTATAATTACGAATTGTAGTAATCCCCGCATTTACTACATCATGGCTTTTTTGACCACCTATTAGCTTTTTAACTTAGTTAAACAATTAATATGAGTATTTGGTTAATTAGCTTTTTGTAATAGTTTATTGATCCAGCTTTTTGTAATAACTTATTGCTCCAAAATGCTAAAATTCAAAAAATTGCTCAAAGCAACTTTTTCGATTAGTTTTTTGAGTAAGTTATTTTGCATGTAATCAATTATCAGCTAAGTGCTAATTTACCAAACATTTTACTACAATCAGCTAATACTATCAACTAATCAAACACACTAACTCAATCAACTACCAACTATTTACCAAACACTCCCATAAATCTTTTATTTTATTAAGCACCCTTAGGTGCTTAGAGCCATGCAGTGCTCTTCCGGATGCACTTGCAGTGTTCTTCTGGGAGGAGCACATGCAATGCTCTTCCAATAGCTAAGGAGTCTCAACAATTGTGAAAGGACAATTTTACTCTTGAGAATTTCCCACCGATAACCGAAATAAATTAAATATTTGAGTGTGTAACAGTAACTATGAATAATAAATGAAATCAAACACATATATCGCATTTTCATTTTCTTTAGCAAATTACTTGGAGAAACAAAATGTGAAATGATTGCACCAAATTAAAGAAAAAGGAAAAGCAAAAGTAGAGAGATAGATCTATCATATATGCGTTAACGTGGGGCCTAAAATTGAGGAACCCTTTGTAGTAATATTATCCCTTTACACAAAGAAATAATAAAAATAAAAAATCTAAAAATTGGGATGAGCTGTCATCTTAACCACTACGCACCCCACAGCAAGAAAAGAATTTTTCATTTTTTCTTTACTAGGAATTTCTTCAGATCAGACTTACCTCTCTCTTGAAATTTTAAAAATAAAAATAAAAAATTGCAACAATTTTGGAAAATACGAAACCTAAAAAAAAAAAAAAAAAACTCAACGAAATCCCTTTCCAGACCTGCCTTGATTGTAGCCGTAATAGGAGAGATACCATTTAACGAACTTCTTCAGCCCGGTTTGCAAATCGGTTGTGGGCTTATACCCGAGCTCTCTTCGGGCCGAGCTGATATTGGCGTGCGTGAACGGAACGTCGCCGTTTCCGGGCATTTCCAGGACGGTTTTCTTCGCCTTTACCTTCAGATGCTTCTCTAATATCCCTACCATCATGGGCACTGTAACGGGCGAAGTATTGCCCAGATTAAAGATCCGATACGGAGCCGGGCCCCGTTTCTTCCCGCCCGACCCGGTACTCCGGCCCGCAGTATCCAGCGACGCCACGCACCCTTTCACGATATCGTCAATGTAAGTGAAGTCTCGGGCCAAGTCGGCCCGGTTCTTGCCCCGGTAAATGGTGATGGGCTTTCCTTGGAGAATATTCCGGGTGAATGAGAAGTACGCCATGTCGGGCCTTCCCCACGGGCCGTAGACGGTGAAGAATCGGAGGCCCGTGATGGAAAGGCCGTAGATGTGGTTATAGGTGTGGGTAATTTCCTCGCCGGCTTTCTTGGTGGCGGCGTAGAGAGAAGCGGGTTGATCCGTCCGATCCGACTCGGAAAACGGTACCTTCTCGTTTAACCCGTAAACGGAACTCGAGCTCGCCCAGACGACGGCGGGCTGCGGCTCCGCCGCCTTGCAGGCCTCGAGGAGCGTGACGAGGGCGGCGATGTTGCTGTGGACATACGAGTGGGGATTCTCCATCGCATATCTCACCCCCGCCTGCGCCGCCAAATGCATCACGTGCGTGAACGCCACCATTTCAAAAAGCTTGGCCAACAAACGGCCGTCGTCGACGTCGGCCTCCACCACGAAGATCCCCTGCGCGCCGAGCAATTCCCGCCGCGATTTCTTCAGCGACGGGTCGTAGTAGTCGTTGAAGTTGTCCAGCCCCACCACCCCGTCGCCGCGCTTTTTCAGGGCCAGGGACACGTGGCTCCCGACGAATCCGGCGGCGCCGGTTACCAACACCGACATCCCGTTGTGGCGCCGGATCTGAGCGGAGGCGCGTACCTGTCTCTCCCAATGGAGCCCGCCCCACGTGGAGGAGAAATACCGGCTGCCGGAATCCATGAACGACTGAAAACTCAGATACGACGCCGTCAGAGCAATCAAGAACAGCGCCCAAAGAAACATCGTACTCGTCGACGCGCAGCACCGGTGGACCATCCGATTCATTGTGTGCCTCTCCTTGAACTTCCCCGGCGTCGACGGGAACAGCTCCTCCTCCAACGACGGCATTTCTCAATTCTTTCCCAAAGTATCAATCTTTTCCCCCCTCAAATCTACCCCGGAATACCCAAAACAAGAAACAAAACCACCTGAATTTTCGACTATAAAGCTTTCAAATCTAACACTGGGCTATTCGATTGAGGAACAAAAAAGAGGCAATTTTATATATTTTTATTAAAAGGCTAACAGATGCAGAGGCAATTGCGATATTGGATCTGCACCTGCTGAAATCAAGAATGGGGTTGGGATATATATTTATATATTGCAGATATCAGCAAAAGGGTAGTGCCAACTAAACGCGTGAACGCGTTAATGGACAGCTCGACTCGGAGAGGGAGAGAGAGAGAGATTGGAATTGGGTGGGGTGGTGACGGAGGGATGGGGGTGTTGACAACCAATCAGGGCAAAAATAAACTTGATTTACTACTTAATACAGAGAAAAAGGCTTTAAACTGAATTGGAAGAAATGAAGGAAGATACCACGAAGATATAAATATTTGAGTTAATTCCAATTTTAGTCTGAAATTTATAGATAACAGTTCACTTTTAATCATTTTTTATTACAACATTCATATTTGGTTCTATTATTATTATAGTATTACTATTACTATTTTTTGGTCATCTGCCAACAAAACAATTTTAATATCGTTAAATATAAAAGCCATTTCGGTCTTCAATTACAGACTTTTTCAAAAAAATAAACACAAAAATATAACGGAGTCAACACACTTTGTATAAAAATGATCGAAATGTCTTTTTTTAATGATATTTCAACAATTTTATTGTCGGATGATCAAAAATAGTTATGCCACAATAATATTAGGACTAAATGTGAATATTCTGATAAAAAAATATTAAAAGTGAACTACCACCTATAAATCTATAACCAAAAATAAAATTAACTCTTAGTATTATTATCTCTGAGATTTGGATCTATACTCAATAATGTCACTCTTATTTCTTTTTCGATAGAAATAGAAATATATCACCTAAACAGACATGTAAAGATACAATATTATTGAAACAAAATTATATATATATATATATATATATATATATATATATATATATATATATATATAAGTCAAATAGATCATTGAACTTTTACATTTTGTACAAAAAAATATGCAATTAACATTTTGTACAAATTACTTTCAAATTTCTAGTAAAACATAATGTCATAATGTCACTTGATATATAAAATAATTTTTCTATAACAATTTAATAATTATATAATATATATTATTAAAAATAAAGAAAAAATATATAATCTGTTTTTGCTTTACTGTGGTAGTAGGGATGAGAATATAATTGTGTTGTATTCAATAATAATGTCTGAGAGTAGAGGGATCGAATATATAGAGATGCTAGATAGAATCCTAGTCTAACACGAATAATATAGTCCTAGTCTAATATGAATAATATAGTCCTAATACTCCCTCTCAAGCACAAGTTTGGTTAGCCAAAACATTGAGCTTGGAATAGAATAAATTAAAACGTACAGACGAAAGAGACTTAGTAAAAATATCCGCTATCTGATCTTTGGTAGAAATAAAATTGACTTGTAATTCCTTCTTTGCTACTTTATCGCGAACAAAGTGGTAGTCGATCTCAATGTGTTTGGTGCGAGCATGAAACACCGGATTAGCACATAGATAAGTAGCACCCAGATTATCACACCAGAGTTTGGGCGCAGAAGGTGGCGCAAACCCGAGTTCCTTCATCAGAGATACAAGCCAAGTAACCTCTGCAGAAACATCAGCAAGTCCTTTGTATTCTGCCTCAGTTGAGGAACGAGTCCTTTGTGTCTTGTGTTGTGAAATTTTATGCATATGAACACAAATTATGTACCTAAATCATATTTGAAAAATAAGTAAATATATAACAAGTGAATGTGTCTTGTGTTATGAAATTTAGTTGTTATACCGTGGACCATGGTCCGCCGGTTCTTTAAGTAAAGAAATGACCGCCGTTAAATTTTAACAAATCCCATATTTTTTGTGTGTTTATAACAAAATGAAACTACAATGTATTTAAAATGAAATTGAATAGCTTGTCTCGCATATTGTGTTTATATTATCAAATGAAACTGTAATTGAATTGAAATGATACTTTAGTTGTGTTAAAATGAAACCGCAGTATGTATAAAATGAAACTGAATAACATGTCTCACATATTGAGTGTATATTGTCAAATAGAACTGTAGTTGAACTGAAATGATACTTTAGTTTTGCTGAAATGAAACTACAGTATGTATAAAAAGAAACTGAATAACATGTTTCACATATTAAGTTTATATTGTCAAATGAAATTGTAGTTATATCAAAATAATACTTTAGTTGTGTTGTGATGAAACTACAGTATATGTAAAATGAAACTAAATAACAGTTTCACATATTTGAGTGTATATTGTCCAATGAAACCATAGTTGAATTAGAATTATAATTTTTTGGTGTTGTAATAAGTCTGTATAAAATGAAATTCAATAACATGCATATCTCATTGTAATAAGACTATTCTATGTATAATGTCGAATGAAACTGTAGTTGAAAGAAAATGAAACTTTAGTTGTGTTGAAATGAAACTACATTGTATATAAAATGAAATGAAACTACATTGTATATAATTGAAATTGAATATGTTATACAAACATTACTAATTACACGGAACGGGTGCCGTTTCTTTTCATTAAAAGAAACGACACCGTTTTGGACCATAGTCCACAGTAAAATTTGCCATTAAATTTTGCACCTTACGAGTATGAATTATGTACCTCTTCGTTTCGATTTAAGGTCCATAATCCAATGTAAACCCTGGTCCATGATATAAATTATATAAATTGCCTTATACACTCCACCGCCTCCAATATATATTTGTAAACAATAATTTAAACCTAATATAAAATAACATAATATGCATTATTGAAATGTGTACTTTTATGAAAAATTTAATAATATTCCATTAATATATGTCAGGATACCAAATGCTACTTTGATAAATTTTGAAACACTAATTTAAAAATATATATTGGGTATTAGACTATTTGTGCAATACACGTGTGGTAACTAGTGCTATATTATACGTTGCATTTATTTTAATAAATGGAATCAATACTAACTTTTATTAATAAATGGCATGTTTCAATTTCTTAATTATTTTAGAATAGATTACATTAAAATTATATGTATTGAAGAAATAAATATATACCAATTAAAGCTAATTCTACAAATATAGAAATTAATTTAAAATTATTATGATTATTTTATTTTGGAAGAACTAGTATTTGCGCCCGTGCGTTGCACGGAATGAATTTGTTATAATATTTTAAAAATATTTAGATCGATATACAATTGTATAAATTATAACATCGAATATTATATAATATAATTGAAGAATTGAGTTGCACCGATTATGTTTTCTGATGTTATCAATACTTGAATTCGAGTAAATAATTGCCCAATTAATAGTTAACGTGTAGATATACGCATTCGGTGCTGCAACTTTAGAGATTTTATATATCAGTGTTTAGAAATTGTATTAATTGGACTAATTAGCTCGTTGTCTAGCAACTCAGTTATAGAAATTATTTACACGGAAGATATATTTTCTATGTAGATATATAGCAATTTTGTCATCTTTGTATATAAAAAACCATAATATCAATAACTTGAATTATACATTATTGAAAATCTCTTTGTAGACAGCATTGGTAGTAGTAATAGAATTTTATCCATCCTCGTCTAGAGTTAAAACCATCAGACCATCAGGATGGATGACTCGGGAAAAATTCACATACAATTAACCGTGATTAAAGACGAGTTTTTTTAGTAATAACTCAACGTGATTTAGTGTTTGACCCTGACTTTTGTTGATAGTCATGGCATATGCGAGCATCAACGTGAATTGTTTTCGTTAGAACTTGAATGGCAATCTCGTATCAGAAGGGCGAAAGACAAATAGTGTGTATATGTAGGGTATCCCCTTCCTTATAAAAAAAAAAAAAAAAAAAAAGTCAGCACCGATCTAGCCTCTGTGGTTCATGTTCAGTTGAGTCACCATGATTTACATCCTCCCAAATGCTCTGTCGGGCCGGGGTGTGGGGGGCCATTAGGGTTGGGGTTCAGCCTTTTGGAAGAAAAAAAAGTCATTTCACTAAGAACTTGGAGGGTGTGGTTGAGTGGAAGAAACGCATCCATCCTTAACCAAATGCAAGGATTTGATCATTGCCTTTGGGAATTGAGCAACTTTAAATCTCCAGGCCAGCCCTTTCACCCAAAAGAGGGGCATTAGTCACTTTATCTAATCATGTTATATTAATTTCATTTTGAAATCATTGGTTCACATATTTGATTTATTTATTTTTTCTTTAATTATTCTCGTTGTAAACATAAATGATATTGCAATAATTAATTTATAATATTTATCAAATTGTATTTTTTTTAAATGTAAAATTTTCTCATGTTTAGGGATTAAAAATATTTTAAAATTATTTTTTATTAGTAAGTATTTTTATTTCTAAAATATTTTCCAGCAACCCAAACACTCCCTTAGTCTCTAATAAAAAATTGAAAAATAAAAGTTATTTCATTAAGAAAATTAAAACTAATTAAAGTAAATCTAATCATGATATATTTATTTGTAACTGTATATTAATTTCATTTTGAAATCATTGGTTCACATCTTTGAATTATTTATTTTTTTCTTTAACTATTATAAACAAAAATTATGATATTTATCAAATTGTATTTAAAATATATATATATATATATATATATATATATATATATATATATATATATATATATATATATATATATATATATATATATATAACATTTACACATGTTATGAGGGGTTAAAAAATATTTCAAATTATTTTTTATTAGCATGTATTTTTATTTTAAAATATTTTCCAGCAGGATAAACACTCCATTAGGCTCCCATAAAAAAAACTGATAAAGAAAAGTCTTTTAAGGAAATTAAAACTAATTAAAGTAAATCTAATCATGCTATATTTATTTGCAATTGTATATTAATTTCATTTTGAAATCATTGGTCCACATTTTTGAATTATTTATTTTTTTTCTTTAACTATTATAAACAAAAATTTGATATTTACCAAATTGTATTTTAAAAAATATATAACATTTACACATGTTATGAGGGGTTAAAAAATATTTTAAATTATTTTTTATTTGTATGTATTTTTATTTTAAAATATTTTCAACAATCCAAACACTCCCTTAGTCTCCCATAAAAAAAAAAAAACTGACAAAGAAAAGTCATTTCATTAAGGAAATTAAAATTAATTAAAGTAAATCTAATCATGCTATATTTATTTGTAACTGTATATTAATTTCATTTTGAAATCATTGGTTCACATATTTGAATTTGTTTTTAATTATTATAATTTATAAACAGAAATGATATTGTACTAATTAATTTATGATATTTATCAAATTGTATTGTTTAAAAAATATAAGATTTACAAACGGTATGAGGTGTTAAAAAATATTTTAAAATTATTTTTTATTAGTAAGTATTTAAAAAAATAAAAATTCCACCAACTCAAACACTCCCTTAGCCTCCCATAAACGACTGATAAAGAAAAGTCATATCATTAAGGGAATTAAAACTAATTAAAGTAAATGTAATCATGCTATATTTATTTGTAACTATATATTAATTTCATTTTGAAATTATTGGTTCACATATTTGAATTATTTATTTTTTTCTTTAATTATTATAAATATAAATGATATTGTATTAATTAATTTATGATATTTATCAAATTGTATTTTTTAAAATATAGTGTTTTACTCGAGAATTTTTATTTTTTTTTTGTTATTATGAATTTAAAATTAAATTAGAAAAATAAAAAGATTTTAAAATGTACAATATAATAATATAGTTGGACTTTTATATATTTGGTCAAGTATCTATTTTCATAACATACAAAATTAAAATTAAAATATTGTATGGTTAGTATAATCTCTAATCATGTACATATTTAGATAAGTTTATAGAAAAAAATTTATAAAATTAAATTGATTTATTCCAAATTGTATTTCATATATATTATAATTTCAAAAATATGAATAATAATAACTAAGAAAATTGTACTTAGAAATCGATAAAAATGTAAATTCTAAATTTTGTATGAATAGATATAAACTCTAATCGGACGCATATCCTTATATGATTGAATAATACATTGTATATACACATAATATTTATTAATATGTATATATAAAAATTCTATAATATAATTTCATTCATTATAATTTGTATTTAAAAATTTAAAAAGTTGTGTTATATTTTCAGTAAAATATAAACATATTCATTCGTTTTTCTTAATATTTCATTTCCTTTTGAATATATTCATTTCTGTTTTTTTTTTTCCTTCATAAAAAGAATTAATATTGATTTCTATTCATTTTTCCTAATAATTGTCGATTAATTGGCCTGATTTCCATGTCGATTAGGATATTAATAACGGATTTCTGTGTGAAATATTCATTTCCTTTCTGATTAAAAAATAATATAATTATAAAAATATAATTACTGATTATATTTCCAATAAAATATTAATATATTGATTTCATTTTTCCTTCATAAATAATTAATATAAGTATAATAATTATAATCATATAATTACTGATTATATTTTAAATGAAATATGAGTATATTCATTTCCTTTTTCACTCATAGAAAGAGTTAATATTCATTTTCATTTCTTTTTCCTTCATAATTTTTTTCCTAATATTTCATGTGGTGGTTACTAATTTTTTCGTAGGGAAAACGGTGTTATATTTTCAATAAATTTTTAATATTAAATCTTTTTTTCATTTGGCCTGATTCCTGTGTCTATTAGTAACAAAATATTAATAATAGATTCTCGTGTGTAAAATTTATTTTTTTCTGTTCATATTCATTTCCTTTTTCCTTCATAAATAATTAATATAATTATAATAATATAATTACTGATTATATTTTAAGTGAAATATGGATATATTCATTTCCTTTTTCATTCATAGAAAGAGTTAATATTTATTTCCATTTCCTTTTCCTTCATAATTTTTTCCTAATATTTCATTTGGTGGTTACTAATTTTTTTTGTAGGGAAAATTGTGTTATATTTCCAATAAATTTTTAATATTAAATCCTTTTTTCATTTGGCATGATTCCCATGCCTATTAGTAACATAATATTAATAATAGATTTTTGTGTGTAAAATTCATTCCTATTTCTGGTCATAAAAACAATCTGGTACGTTTGTAATATTCATTTTCAATCACAAAAACAATTTGGTACGTGTTTAATAATCATTTCCGTTTTCCTTTACCCTAATTTTCTGTGTAGCAAATTTGTTATTTACTTATTAAGCAGTTTTTTTAATTCGAGTCCATTTTTAATATTAATTTCTTTTTTCTTTTGGTCTGATTTCTGTGCCAAAAGCTGTGCTATATTTTTAGTGAAATATAAACATATTCATTCGTTTTTCTTCATATTTCATTTCCTTTTGAATATATTTATTTTTTTCCTTCATAAAAAGAATTAATATTGATTTTTATTCATTTTTCCTAATAATTGTCGATTAATTGGCCGATTTCCATGTCGATTAGTAACATGATATTAATAACAGATTTCTTTGTGAAATATTCATTTCCTTTCTCGTTCATAAAAAGAATTAATATTCATTTCCACATAATTAAAAGGTAATATAATTATAAAAATATAATTACTGATTATATTTCCAGTAAACTATTAATATATTCATTTCATTTTTCCTTCATAAATAATTAATATAATTATAATAACTATAATCATATAATTACTGATTATATTTTAAGTGAAATATGAATATATTCATTTCCTTTTTCACTCATAGAAAGAGTTAATATTCATTTCCATTTCTTTTTCCCTCATAATTTTTACTAATATTTCACGTTGTGGTTAGTAATTTTTTCGTAGGGAAAGCGGTGTTATATTTTCAATAAATTTTTAATATTAATTTTTTTTTTCATTTGGCCTAATTCCCGTGTCCATTAGTAACAGAATATTAATAATAGATTTTCGTGTCTAAATATTATTGTTTTTCCTTTCATATTCATTTCCTTTTTTCTTCATAAATAATTAATATAATTATAAATATATAATTACTGATTATATTTTAAGTGAAATATGGATATATTCATTTCATTTTTTCACTCATAGAAAGAGTTAATATTTGTTTCCATTTCTTTTTTCTTCATAATTTTTTCCTAATATTTCATTTGGTGGTTACTAATTTTTTCGTAGGGAAAACTGTGTTATATTTTCAATAAATTTTTAATATTAAATCCTTTTTTCATTTGGCATGATTCCCATGCCTATTAGTATAACAGAATATTAATAATAGATTCTCGTGTGTAAAATTCATTCTTATTTGATTATTTCTGATCATAAAAATAATCTGGTACGTTTGTAATATTCATTTTCAATCATAAAAACAATCTGGTACAATGTTTAATAATCATTTTCTTTTTCCTTTACCCTAATTTTCTGTCTAGCAAATTAGTTATTTACTTATTAAGCACATTTTTTTAATTCGAGTCCATTTTTAATATTAATTTCGTTTTTCTTTTGGTCTGATTTCTGTGTCTAGTAACAAAATATTATAACAAATTTCATTATTACAATTAATTCTTTAGTTTTTTTTTTTGAATTAGAATAATGATAATTGTAATTATATTAATTAATTAATTGTATGGATATTTTTTTGCAATGAGATACAAATCCACTAATATGCAATGTACCCAGATGTGTTCTTCTGCCTCAAAGCCTAATGAATCATACACATGTTGCATCTTAAATGCACGTAGATATATACATTCAATTTTTTTTAATTTTTTTTTTGAGAATGCTAATCGATTCACTGATAGTTGAAGATAGATAACAATACTTATAATATGAAATTAAACCTTTTGGAAGAATAATATGAAATTAAACTCAAATCCAAGTTACTTTACATCTATTAATCCCTAATCGAGATTATATAAAAAGGAAACATAGATTTAAATGATTTCATCTAAGAGCTTGTAAATATGGTGACTGCTTTAGTGTTTTTAGAGAGACAACGTGCTTTACCAATTCGCCAGGAAGAACCAATCTCATGCCGGTCTGGATCTCGCGGGAAGTGATTATCGGCTTCTTGTTGTAGTGGGCCAAGCGAGTCACCTCTTGGGCGAGCTTCAAGAAGATATTGTTGATGAAGCTATTCATGATGTCCAAACTGCAAAACATATTGAAGTACGTGAGAATATAGTTAGAAAAATGTTGAAAATTCATACAAAAAGAAAGCAGAAAGATGAGTATGAGATTCTTTGATTGAAGAAGCTCTTGTATTTATAGGTAGAAAATACTAATTCAAAAGGAAAGTATAATAATTTATTTATTTAAGGGAAAGTATAATAATTTATTTATTTAAGGGAAAATATAATAATTTATTTATTTAAGGAAATAACATTATTATTATTATTATTATTATTATTATTATTATTATTATTATTATTATTATTTATTTATTTATTTATTTATTTATTTAATTTCCATTTGACATTTACTTACCAAATAAGTTTTACTACAAAAGTTTTGGGGGGAAAATTTGTTAGGAGGATTTTACTTTTATATATATATAGATATAGATATAGATATAGATTATATAGCAATCAAAGTTAATTTTAAATGTTAATAAATATTAATTTATTAAATGGTGGGATTAGAAATAGCATAGTCAAGAGTCGATATATTGGTCTCCTGGAAATTACTTTAAGAAGTGACTCAGAAGTGGTGTTGAGAAACTTAGTAGCATATGAAATTGTACGTGGTTAGTCCACCTTTGAGCTTGCTGAATATGTTGAAGGAGATGAATGCAATCCACGGTTGAAGAGATCAAAACGAGAAAACAAAAATCGTCGTTGAAAATGGGAAAAAATAAAATAAAAATTAAAGAGACGAAAATGTCCTTGTCTAAAATAGGATTTCACCGGATCGGAAAAGTTATCAAAAGGATTAAAAGTGTCCAAATATGATAGTCTGAGGTGTTAAATTACAAAAATAATAATTTGTGACTAAATTTGAAACTGCCACAAAAAACAAGGGACTTCCGTTGAAATTAACTCGCAATAAATATATCATGCATTAATACATATTTGCATCATAAAACTATGTGCATGTGAATGATAAAATATTTCGAGCGAAAGTTTTATGTGAGAGTAACCTTTTTCTTAAAAATGTATAGATATGAAAAATGTGGTTTAATCTCATTCGTGCATATATGATGATCAAAAGTTAAAAATTAAAGGAAAAATATAGTGTCATTTTTGTGATTATTATAGTGCATTTGGAACCAGTTGTTAGTGCATCTACAGATAATCGATAGTATACTCATGATCTATAATAATGCACTCAAGTGTCTGCACTATTGGTTATCTGCGGATATACTATTTCTCAACCACAACCAATGCACATCCCAACGTCCTATGATGCACCACACCGATGCACATCCGCACGGCCTATGATGCACCAACCCAAGAAAAATACCCCCAATGACAAATTTTTTAAAAGAAAAGAAAATTAAAACCACCAAACGCATAACCTCATGTCAAGTGCGATAGCCAATGTCCTTCAACCAATGCACAACCTAAAGCTCTGCGTTGCACCACACCTTGCGTATCAATGCACAGCTCAACGTCCTCGATGCGCGCACCCCCCCCCCCCCCTCCCAAATCACAAATTCATCAATAAACCTAATCAAAGCATACTCCAATAAACTGCATACAAAAAAAAAAAAAAATTTTTGAAGAGAACAAAATTGAAGCCATGTTGAGACAACCAATGGCGGAAAAATCCAAAATGGGGAACGAAGGAAAATGAGGACAGACCCAGACGAAAACAAAGAAAACTACCAAAAAAAAACTCCCTAAAATCACAGTTATAATCTCTTAATATCATACAACATAATTTATAAGGAAATTGCATACAAAGAAACCATGTACAAAATTAATAAAATTTTCCTCGCACAATAAATAAGAAAAACAAATATTAAATAACCATTCAATCCTAGCTTTCAGATCTTGCCCAACGGACAATCTAGATTAGACCACAATTTTCACATTGTGACTGGTTCTCATATGAACCGGATAAGGTTTAAGTGAGAACAAGCTCCTAGATATTGCTGAAAAATAAGAGGAAAAAAACAATGTTAGTTTCATAAATATTGCAAAATTGAAAGTTTGTAATAATTATAAAGTTGACCCTGTATTTTTTTTTTTTTTTTTACTAAAATGCTCGACCATTGATGAACTTTGATGGCAGTTGAGATCAGTGATCACTTTTTATAAATAAATTAAACTTTAATTTAAAGTACAATTAACAATAACATATAGTGTAACTTTCAGCACTACAGAGTGCAAGTAAATAAAACTATAAAGTGCATATGTCGATAAATCTGAAAAACTAAACTCAAAGCTAAATCATAAATACTAAACTCCTAAAGAGTAAAAGGTGAACCCTAAAAGATTTTTTTTTTTTTTTTTTGATTTTCTTTTAAGGTGGACCCTAAGTGCAATCAACTTACACATTTGTTGCAGTTAATGATACCGTTTGGTACATTTTATATTGTTAATGTATGTGCTTTATATTGTTGCTAGGTACACTCTAAAGACAACATAACTACTAAACTCTAAAGTAAACTTTCAAATTAAATCAAATTAAAAAATTTAGACCATAAACCAAACAAAAAACTAAACCATAAATTGTAAAAGACAAACAATTTCACTATACCTATACGTATCGCGGGATACACTCTATGTTGTTGTTGTTAAGGGGCACTTCATAGTGCAAATAACAACACTATGGAGTGCCCCTTAGAAAGATCTAACGACTTTAAAGTAGATAGAGGAAAAAATAGATGATAAACCCGAAAATGACTGAAGTCATTTTTTAAAATTTTTATGTATTTGAATATTCAAATAAAATAAAATCAAAAGAAAATATTTATTTTGATCAACGAACAAAAAAGAGACCCAATTTAGTGAAATGTCTTCTTAGATTTTTTGTTGGAAGACATTTTTTGGATTCTTTATTTTTTATTTTTTGTCTCGCTGATCTCCTTTCCTTCATCTCTCTTCAAGCTAGTTTCCAAATTATTATTACCACCACAATCACTTATTATTATTATTATTATTATTATTATTATTATTATTATTATTATTATTATTATTACAAAATGAGATCAAGGGAGTATTAAATTTACCATAAAAGGTACTTTTTGTTAGACATCCCCCCCCCCCCCCCCCCCCCCACACCCAAAAACCCAAAAAAAAAAAGTATAGTAAATTTTGTAGAATATACCTTCCTTTTCTTTTGTATTTTAAGAGTTACTCATTCTCTCAAACTTATGTAATTAAATTAATAAGATTTTTAACTTAATGCATTTACGGTTCAACTTCTTTTGTATTAATTAATTTGACGTTAGCTTATAAAGCTTTTAAGAAATTGCGTTAAAAATTCTATCATAGTTTAAAAGATAATAAAAATATTTAAAATAAATAAGTAAACAAAAAATGGTCAATGACCTTGTGGTCTAGTGGTACGAAGTGACTCACTCTTTGTGTTTCAGTAGGTTGAGAATGTAAAACTGCATTGTAAGTTGTAACTGACTCAGTAGTACCAAAAAAAAAAAAAAAGTAAACAAAAAATGAGTTACTTTTATTTTTTGAGTACTACTAACTCTGTTCATAACTACTTTTTCAATCTACTGAAACACAAAGAGTCAATATCACATTATCACCTCCATTGAGGCTTGAACCCACAGCTTCTCATATGGGAGAACAATTTGGTGTCACTAAGCATAAGATCTTTGGCCGAGTTACCTTTAATTAATAAACGTAAAAAGAAAATATTGAGAATTTATTTATCATAATGATACCTTCAGTAATTTTTGGGTTAGTTGTTTGCTTGAGTTTATCTTTTGTGCGTCATGATATACGTACCATCAACCATCATATAACATATTAACATTAAACTTATTAAATGTAAAAATTCAGTTGATTGAATGTGAGCATTGTAAATTATATCCATTTAATAGTTGCATTCAAAGTACAAAAATTAGAAGTAAATAATTTAGGATTATAGGTGAAAAAAATAACGAATTAAACCTTTGTTGTTTAGAACAGTTTTGGTTAAATCTTTTAAATTTGATAATTTCATTATAAATTTTAAGCGTTCTCCCTTTAAGTTTGGCATTGTTATACTACCAGATGTGAAATTTTAATTAATTTTACTGTCCAACCTAAAAAGACTCAAATTGTCAATGACTTAAACACTTGAATTTTATTATTTATTTAAGCAATGGATCGGATTATATATATAGACCCTCCACTTGGTATCAATAATGCATTTTTTTTTTTTTAATAAAGTTTGGTCATCATATGTTAAAATTCAAAACTTAAGAGTCTCTTAATTAAGTTTAACTATCATACCTAACTTGGACCTGGACCAACTTTTACGACATTAGTCTCGAAATTAAGGCTTAACAATGTCATCAGCCATGGACCAAGGGCTTAAAATATGAAATCCAGGTCTACGTCGTCCGCAAATTATGCTGTGAAATTGTGTCCACCTTGCAAATTAAACGGTTCATAATTATGAATATATTATTCAAAAATTATGAACATATTGTTCTATAATTATGAACATAGAGTTGTGAACATAATTAAGAACATATAGTTCTGTAATTATGAATATAGAGATTCAATAATTGTGAATATGAAGTTCAAAAATTATGAATATATAGCTTTATAATTATGAACATATAGTTCAGTAATTATGAACATAGAGTTCTGTAATTGTGAATATAGAGTTCAATAATTGTGAATATGAAGTTCAACAATTATGAATATATAGCTTTATAATTATGAACATATAGTTCAGTAATTATGAATATAGAACCGTGTCCACCTTGCAAGGTGGACACGATTCCACAGCATAACGATTGGACATTGTCTCCTTCATCAATTTTGTTTTTGTTTTGTTTTGTTTTTTTTTTTTTTTAAATTTCTTTCCCTAAATCAATAAACCTGATCACGGATTGTTATACCATAGATCAAATGAGAACAAGTCCTTAAGAGAGAAATAAGAACCACTCTCAGTCTTATATCTAGAAAAATCCAACGAATCAGATCAAATAAAAAAAGTATAGTAGCATTTTTCGTAATTATCACCAACTTTGTTATGCAAACTTGAACACTAAAATATGCCATTCTCAGACTTTTCTAGGTTTGCACAGTTAGCATTAACATCTTGCACATTTAGTATTAACACTAGTTACCACACGCGCATTGCGCGAATATTCCAATGCCCAATGTGTATTTTTAACTTAGTATTTCATAATTTATCAAAGTATCATTTGGTATCCTAGCGTATATCAAAGCAAGATTATCAAATTTTTCATAAAAGTAAATATTTCAATTGATAGGAGGGAGAGTCTGCATGGTACACTTTGGGTCGGGTCAAGCAATAAATGAAACTGGAGGTAGGCACAAGGGCAGGGATGCAGTGCCCATCGGAGGCAACTTAAGCAGTCGACCGGAACGAAGTGTCGGGGTCGTCTAGCTCGGTCGTAGTCAGATGGGAAGGAGAGCAGTCAGTCGGGTAAGCAAGAGAGCCAAGTAAGGTGTCTACCCAGTCATGCAGATGAATGAGGGCTCCAGTCAGCTGGTCAGATAGCTAGCTGGGGAGAGAAATCAACCGGTCAGGCAACAAAGTGAATCATAGGAGTAGTTGTTCGGGCAACCGAGCAAGCAGTCGACAACCAGACGGGAAGCGTTAATAGTCGAGAGGATAGTCAAATGACTATTGGCAAACACTGGGATGGAAGGCTGAACAAGCATGAAGTCATCTCAAGGGCACGCGAGTGCTAAGAGGAGTTGCGAGAAGATGCACAGGTGGACGACTAAGCGAAGAGTCTATCGAAAGGTAGATCAGCCGACTCCCACGAGGACTCGAACAAACACAGAAGTATGGCGGAATCCTTATGCAATTTGGAGAGCGGATCTCGTGGAGCGGCGAGATACGCGGATAGTACCTATGCATAGCTATAACCTATTGCATATTTTTTCATAAAATTAACTAGTGTAATAGCAATTTTAGAGGGAAACACCCTCACTGGATAGTACCCAAGCATAATTTTTGCAACACAAAACCCTATTAATTGCCGTGATCCAAGCTTCCTCTTGTTGCCACTCTCGGCAAAAATGAATTCTTGATTTAATCTAGTCCCCTGGTATGCTTCAATGAAATTTTAGTGCCTTGATGCAGTGCACCTTTAAAAACATAATCAAATCCTCATTCCAATTTTCCTAAAAGATAATGATAATAGGCATAGTTTTTCATCCGTGTTAAATATATACTGTAAATAGGTGTATCGTTTCATCAATGCCCAATGCGTGATTCTAATTAATTGACCAAAGTTCATGTTAAATTTTATATTGTATTTTTAATACACGTTAACATATTCATAGTATATGTTTAACAGTTATGTCAATTTTGATTGGGATGAGGTCCGAACCTAAGATCTTCCTTATGAAAATCAATGATTAAGTTAAGAGTAATAATAAATAGTTAACGGATTATTCCGTTACTAAAGTTTACACTGACGGAATACAAGGGTATTTAAGAAAAATAAATGATATAATAGAGGGTAAAGTAGGAAAAATAATAATAATAATACTAAAATCAAAATAATATGAACCGTTCATTTCAACAAACAATTACACTAACATTTTTTGTTCCCGTTAGGGGCCTAATTTTATTGACTCTTATTAAGTTTGTAGATTTCACATATTTAGTATATATTAAAAGATTGCATTTGCAAAAATGTGAAAGTGTATTGCACTTAGTATTTTGATTTTAGAGTTTATTACTGAGTTTTTTATTTTATTTGGTTTAGTGGTTCCCTTTTACTACTTAAGGTCTAGCATTTACAGTTTAGATTTAAATTTTAGCTTTTTCGTTGATTTTATAAAATTTACCAGGTTTAATTTGCATATTTGTGTTCAAGTTTGCATAGTGAAGTTGATGATAATTACGAAAATATCACCACATTTTTTTTAAAAAAAAATCTTATCAGATTCGTCAAATTTTTACAGATGTAAAGCTAAAATTGGTTCTTATTTGTCTCTTATGTTACTGTTCTCACAGGACCCTTAGTGTGTGTGTGCGCGCGTGTATATATATATATGAGCATATAGCCATTAATGTGCAATCCAACTATTAGCTTAGGTTTTTAGTTGAGATGGAGCACATGCTTCAATTTGGTATCAGAGCCAGACCAAAAGTCGTGGGTTCAAATCTCAACGCCACTCGTAAGCGACTACGGTTTACCGATCCACGTGTTGCTTGGAACCCACCGCAAACGTGAGGGGGCGTGTGAGCATATAGCCATTAATGTGCAATCCAACTATCAGCTTAGGCTTTTATATATATATATATAGGACGCGGTTTAAGTGCGGAGATGCCACTCATATATAGGACGCGGTTTAAGTGTGGAGATGCTCCCAGGTGAAAGATGGAGTTAGATATGAGTCATTGATCAAATATAGATCAACGACTCAAATCAATGAATTTTTTTTTAAAAGGCGCGTCCATAATTAATGAAGCAAACTATAAAAAATGGCGCACTTTAAGAAAGAAAACAACGCACCTTAAAAAGGAAAATAACGCACTTTCAGAAGGAAAACCACGCACCTAAAGCTTTAGACCAACGCACCTTAAGTTTCAACAACTGACGCACCTTAAACACATAGCACAGAAATCACACACCTTAAGTACAAAAAACCACGCACCTTAATAAGAAAAATCACGCACCTTAAGAAGGAAAACCATGCACCTTAAATTTGACCTAGATGCAAAAAGACCAAATTGCCACTGTATTTTTTTTTTTAATCTGGACTGTTAATTATGATTAGGTCAAGACTTGAGATTAAACCTCATATTCCTGAAGCCTATTACCACATTTGATCTCTTTTATATATATATATATATATATATATATATATATATATATATATATATATATAATGAATCATGATATTATAAACGTTTTGGTCACACGGGAGCCAATTGTTTTGGCGCTATGATGATCCTTGTCAAATTTTTAAACATTTTGGTCACGCGGGAGCCAATTGTTTTTGGCGCTATGATGATCCTTGTCAAATTTGTAAATGTTTTGGTCATACGGGAGCCAACTGTTTTCGGCGTTATTCAGGGGCTCCGGGTTTTCAGGCTAATGTGGCCGTCTCTGGTGATAATGGTGATTCCAACGGTCCTCATCAGTGGTTCCCTGACACTAGTGCTACAAATCATGCTACACCTGATTCTTCTTTAATGACTTCTGCAACACGTTATGATGGCCCGGAGACTCTGCGAGTCGGCAGTGGTACAGGTTTGCCTATTGTTAATGTTGGTTCCACTTCGTTAGTTACTGATTCTAGGTCATTTAAGTTACATGATGTTTTACATGTCCCTGATCTCTCTTCTTCTCTATTGTCTGTCCAGCGTTTTGCAAAAGACAATAATGTTTTCTTTGAGTTTCACCCCCTTTGTTTCTATGTGAATGACATTTTGACCAGGAAGGTTCTTTTTAAGGGACATGCGTCTGGGGGTCTCTACACATGGCCTGCGTCCTCCTCAGCTCTTGCTACGTTTGTTGTTGCGCGATCCTCTTACGTTTGGAACATGCGGTTGGGGCATCCTCATTCTCGAGTCTTACGTATAATTTTAACGTCTTCGTCTATTGGTACATTTAATTCCAGTGATCTTCCCAATGTCTGTTCCTCTTGTCAATTGGGAAAATCCTCTCGTTTTCCTTTGACTTGTGTCGAAACTACTAGTACACATCCTTTGGAAATAATTTATTCAGATATTTGGGGCCCGACGCCATTACTTTCTGCGTCTGGCTATAAATATTTTGTGTTGTTTGTGGATGATTACACTCGTTATATATGGTATTATCTCATGCGTTCTAAATCTGATTTGTATGCTATATTTGATAAGTTTTGATCACTCATTGAACGTTCTTTTTCTTGCAAGATTATTTTCTTTCAATCTAATTTAGGGGGAGAATATAAAAAGCTTGGTTCCACTCTTGCTTCGCTGGGTATTCGCCACAGGCAATCCTGTGCGTATACTCACGAGCAAAATGGTCTAGTGGAACGCAGAAATCGTCATGTTGTTGAGACAGGGCTGTCTTTAATGGCTCAACCATCTGTCCCGTCTCGTTTTTGGGACTATGCTTTTGAAACTGCTGTGTATCTAATTAATAAAATGCCTATTCGTGTTCTGTCTAATGAGTCCCCTCACTTCCGTTTACATCGATCTCCCCCGTCATACTCTTACTTGCGAGTGTTTGGCTGTTTGTGCTTTCCTGTCCTACGTCCTTATAATCGCAATAAACTCCAGTTTCGTTCATCTCTCTGTGTCTTTCTAGGCTATCCTCCGTCTTATCGTGGCTATCGTTGTTTGGACACTAACACTAACAAGGTTTTTATCTGTCGCCACTTGCGATTCGATGAGACTGTGTTTCCCTTTGTTTCTCCTATTGCGTCGCAGGTTGCTACACGTGTTCCGAACCGTGGGCTACTGCACCAATTGTGATGGGCCAAGGAAGTGATGTCTCGACCACGGTTACTGATCGCGCTCGGCAGATTCACGAGCCCATGGCGGTTTCTGGCGGCGATGCCGGTCACGGTCACGAGCAGTCCGCATCGAGTGAGAGGACTATCTCGGACCAGGAGGTTGAGCAGCGCGGCAGGCCGCGCGGACGTCCTCGACGTGCTACTCCACCTCCTCGATCGCATAGCATGAACACTCGCAGCTCCAGCCCGCATCAACATGTTGCCTTAACCACAATTTCCACTATATTGCCTGAGCCTACTTGTTACTCTCAGGCGGTCAAGTTTCCTGAGTGGCGTGATGCAATGGACACAAAGATCAATGCCCTGGTCCATAATCATACGTGGCGTCTCGTTCCATCTCAACCAGGTATGAATGTTGTTGGTTGCAAGTGGATTTTCAAAACTAAACGGAAGGCCGATGGTTCAATAGATCGTCATGAAGCAAGGTTAGTAGCCAAGGGTTTTAATCAAGTTGCTGGAGAGGACTTTTCTGAGACCTTTAGTCATGTGGTTAAGCCCACTACGGTTCGTCTTCTCTTATCTTTAGCCGTATCTCGTCGGTGGTCTATTCGCCAGTTGGATATTCACAACACCTTTTTAAATGGCGAGCTAGCTGAAACTGTTTACATGCGACAACCACCTGGTTATGAGGATAAGTCGTTACCTAATCATGTATGTTTGCTTAAAAAATCTCTATACGGTCTCAAACAGGCTCCACGTGCATGGTTCACAAGGCTACATAATTTTCTTGTCTCTGTGGGCTTCTCGCCTTCTAAGACGGATGTGTCTCTTTTTATCTATTCTCGTGACAATATTCATCTTTATTTCTTGGTGTATGTTGATGACATTTTAATTATGGGTTCTGACTCAGATCGTGTTACTGCTCTTATTGATAAATTAGCACTTGAATTTAAGATTCGTGATATAGGTGTGCCTTCTTTCTTCTTGGGAATAGAAACTGTCTCGTTATCTGGTGGTATGCTTTTATCCCAACAACGGTACATGAAGGATATTCTCAAACGTGTTGGCATGGTGGACTGCAAGCCAATAATCATGCATGTCTCTTTTGCGAAAATCACAGACGACGTGGTCGTCCCCTATGCCGATCCAACACAATACAGGAGTCTTGCTGGTGCTCTCCAGTATCTTACGGTAACTCGTCCGGATCTATCTTATGCTGTTAATCTATTGTGTCAACATATGCATACTCCCACTACTACAGACTGGGCCTATCTAAAGAGAGTCCTGCGGTATGTCAAAGGCACCCTGAATCTTGGCTACGTATTTCTCGGTCTACATCTATGGATATTCACGCCTATTCTGACTCAGATTGGGCTGGCGATCCGAATGACCGCAAATCTACTAGTGACTTTGCTGTGTTCTTGGGCAGTAATCTTATATCTTGGGTTTGTCAGAAGCAACGGACTGTGGCACGTTCTTCGACTGAAGCAGAATACAAGGGACTCGCTGATGTATCTGCAGAAGTTACATGGCTCGTTTCTCTGTTACATGAAATCGGCATCCCACCTGTGTCTCCTCCTCGACTATGGTGTGATAATTTGGGAGCTACTTATTTATGTGTCAATCCAGTGTTTCATGCCCGCACGAAGCACGTTGAGATTGACTATCATTTTGTTCGCGATAAAGTAGCCAAAAATGAGTTAGAAGTGCACTTTATTTCAACCAAGGATCAACTAGCGGATATTTTCACAAAGTCTCTGTCGTCTCTTCGTTTTAACTTTCTCCGTGACAAGCTCAATGTTTTGGCTAGCCAACCTTGTGCTTGAGGGGAGTATTAGGACTATATTATTCATATTAGACTAGAACTATATTATTCGTATTAGACTAGGATTCTATCTAGCATCTCTATATATTCGCTCCATGTACTCTCAAACATTATTATTGAATACAACACAATTATATTCTTATCATATCATCTCATTTTCGCCTACAACATTGCAATCCCACTCTCCAAGTTTCTTACTCATCCCTCAATTTCTGTTAAAATCTCAACTATTTAACCTCTCAAATTATTCCCATAATTTCTATTTTGATTTGTTATTATTAGACATTACTATCTACTTCTCTCATACTCACATCCCTTTTTAGTCTCCTTATTATATTTTGTTCTATAATATCAATATCAATATCCATTTTTAAATTCTTAAAAATAGGACATATAGTGGCAACATAAGCAATAGGCCTATTGGTTTTTCTTTCAATGAAGAAGAACAAGGGTTCTACTATCATTTTAAATGTGTTAATTCTTATCCTATTAGGAATGAATTGTTATTAATTTTAATTTATTTTTAATTTTTAAAATTAACATTGTAATCGTTGGTGTTAATTTTTAGAGTAATTAGTCCATTACAGAAGTTATAATCTGATTTTAAATCGAATATATATTAATGTCATAGTTTAATGTTAATTATTCGAACATCTCCTATACATACCCTGGTATTGGCAAGATGATTTAGAAGGCTAAAAATTTTGTTTTTCAATTCTTATTTCTTTACACTCTTTCTCGTTTTCATCAAAACTCTGCTCCCACAATCCTACAAAAAAATTGTGTTAAACCTTATGTTGTAGTTGGCTAGTAGTGATATAGTTTGAATGATTAACTATATTCCTAAAATTGATTTTAAGGAAAGAGTGTGTTACACATGATTGAATTTTTCTCTTTTTTTTATTCGTTGTTATTTGGGATTATTTTTTTTAAGAAATTTAAATCCCGTTATTATATCTATTTTATATAACTAAATTTAATTTATTCATTTATTAGTGAAAATTCCAACACATGATGTTTAAAAAACTCAGGGATTCTATACATGAACCAATGCCCTTCTAAAATTTTTTACTTTTAATCCAACAATAAATTTCATTTTTTTTAATATAATGTATTAAATTGTTTGTTTCATATAATTAAAAGTTTTAAATTAAAATCTCCAAAAAATACTTCACACATATTAAATCAAGTTTAAACATTATAGCCATCAATTGATTATGAACTCGCAAATTAAAGATTGATGGAGTAGTATTTTTGAAAGACACAAATCATATAGTTGGATATAATTATAAAAGAAAATACCATAATTTCATATTAAATTACGCGTTAATTACCGAAATGGTCCCTTGACTATAGCGAAATTACCAATTTGGTCCTTGACTATTTTTTGACCAATTAAGTCCCTCAACTTTAAAAATCTTAACCAATTTGGTCCTCCGTTTGTTTGACCGTTAGTCAACCGTTAACTTGGGACCAAATTGGTAATTCACTATAGTCAAGAGACCATTTTGGTAATTAACTTTAAGGGTCGACAATTTGGTTCAGTTTTCTCGAACCGTACTATACCAAACTAGTTAGATTCGGTAATATACCGAACAATCGAACGGTAATAGATTCTTGTATATCGAATGGTTCGGTAAAAATTTGAACCGAACCGAATACCGTTTGAACTTTGAATTGCTATTTTGTTATATATTAGACTTTGGATATGGACTATGTAAACACCATAACACATAATATAGAACTTTTGATATTAAATCATAAAAAAATCAAATAAAACATTTACGAGAGATACCCGTGAAAATATGAGCTGAACGGCAGAGCAAGCAGCAAGGGACTTGGATTTACTTTTTATTTATTTATTTATTTATTATTATTATTATTATATTTTTTAAAAAAATCAAACGGTATTCGGTTCAGTTCAATTTTTTACCGAACAATTCAGATCGGTTCGGATCGATTTTTTATCGAACCATTCGGTATACAAGAATCCAATACCGTTCAGTTGTTCGGTATATTACCGAACCAAACTACTTCGGTTCGGTACGGTTCGATTTGTGAAAACTAAATCGAATTGCCCACCCCTAAAGTTAATTACCAAAATGGTCCCTTGACTATAGCGAAATTATCAATTTGGTCCCAAGTTAACGGTTGACTAACGGTCAAACTAACGGAGGACCAAATTGGTTAAAAATTTTAAAGTTGAGGGACTTAATTGGTTAAAAAAAATAGTCAAGAACAAAATTGGTAATTTCACTATAGTCAATGGACCATTTTGATAATTAACCCTTAAATTACAAACTGGAAAAATTTATATAACTATCAATTTATATAAAAGTTTAGATATAATAATAATTATTTTTATATATAGTTGAAATAATGGATATAATATAATAATAGAGTCCGTAGACCGTAGTACGAGTTGTGGTCAAGTAATAAGCTCCAAAATCCACCGAAATTGCGGATAATCGGGACATACGTCGTTGCTCTTTAAAGCATTGACCGGCATAACCGGATACAACTGTTACCGTCCAATGAGGTGGTGCACACGTTCCTGTCAACGTCGGTGACTTTAAAAAACCTCTATCATAGTATCACTCAAGTTCACCCTCACGACTACACGAAGCGTATTGTCGCCATATAAGCCAACTCATATGCAGCTGTCTTTATTTTGTTTTATTTCTTTTAAAAGTATTGTTACAAGTGCCAGCTGATGTCCTCCGAATTTGATAATTTCATTATGTTTAGCTTTTAATTTTTAAATTAATATTCGTGATCTTTCGAGTTTCAAATTTTTACTAACTGTAACTTTTCCTTTACTCTCCACCATTTGTGTTGTGAAAATTAAGGGTAAAATAGTCTTTTTAATTTACACCAGGCCATATGCCTAGCTTCCCATGTAGAATTAGCCCTATTTTGCCCTTAAATTCTTTTCTATGTGAATAATTCTTCTCCAGCAGCCGAATACTTGGGAGGCAAGAGGAGAATTAATTCCGGTGGCAGTAACACTTTCTGGGCGTTAATTCAACCACAACAGCAATTGTTCAGTCGACAGTTGCAATTCAAGTCTAGGCGGTAGTTCGAAATCTTCATATGCAATTCTCTAATAGTTTCATATTATTTAAATAAGGAAGAGTTAATTACCGATTTGGTCCCTCGACTATGATTATTTCACCAATCTGGTCTTCAACTTCCAAGATTCTTCAATTTAGTCCCTAACTATGCTTTTTTTTTTTTTTTTAATACCCGAAATGGTCCTAACCGTTAGACATCCCTTAACTCATGACCAAATTGGTAATTTTACTATAGTCAAGGGACCATTACAGTAATTAACTTTCGTAGAAAATGGTGCATGTGATGACCGAAATGGTCCATTGACTATAGCAAAATTACCAATTTGGTCCCGAGTTAACAGATGTCTAACGGTTAGGACCATTTCGGGTAAAAAAGGAAGAGTCGAGGACTAAATTGAGGAATTTTAGAAGTCGAGGACCAGATTGGTGAAATCTTCATAGTCGAGGGACCAAATCGGTAATTAACTCAATAAGGAATGTATACACATTAAACAAAAATTATTAGAACACTCAACAATCTTAGAGAGATTAAATGCCAAATAGAAGTATAGAACAATAAATGGTGAGATCATTCAAGAATTTGAAAAACCATTTTCTCAAATTATGAGCGGTCATCATCATCAAATATTCAAAACTTGTTTGCTTCAGGCAAACAAACATAATCTGATTCACTTGTGACTTTTAAGCACATAGCATTTTTGGCAGAGTAGCATAGCACTAAATATCGAAGTTACAGACTTCATTCATGAAATATGAGTCATTAGTCACCCAAAGACGATTAATCTCCATTTTAGATCTTCCAGATCTTATTGAAAAAAATCATTCCAATGACCAAACACATTATCAAGGGAATACTCAACAACTTAGGCAGTATATTCCCACCAAAACTAAGTATTTGATTTTCCTTTCAAAACTCAATGACACTCAAAATACTTAGTATTATATTGTCACGTACTACTATTAGAGTACAAGGTGACTAGCCTAGAAGACAACAAGTCTTACATTACTTAGTATGATTTTGTCATGTACTACTACTAGAATACAAATTACAAAATGACTAGTCTAGAAGGCTGATTGAATCACTTATTAATTCCGTCTTTGTCATGTTCTACTTACAAAGTTTCACTTGTGAAACAATGCGGTGTTGCACTGGTCATATTCAAAAATGGATTCAACATCCTCAAATCTTAAATTTTGTTAAGTGAGGATTATAACAATTTGTTGATCATATCAAATTCTTTAGGGATTAACATATCACAGTAATCCTTATAGGATTGACATGGGATTTGTGGATCCTTTTTGAATCAAATATTTATTATTGAGGCCTTGGTCTAAGAGGTGATATAGGATAAACTAGTGCTTCTAATTTACCTCTTCGGTAAAACTATATTAAAAAATAAGGCACTATCATTTTGTTTAAATACTAAGATTTTAGATCTTCATCAATATTCAAGACTTATGCAGAGAATTTCTATGATAAAATCTATCACCATAAATAGGCTTGAATTTGGACAAATAATCATTAACTTTTGAATCAAGATCAAGACAATTTTATATTAGTGTCATATATATTGTCCTAGTGTTGTTAGCTTATAATTAGTGCTATGAATTTGTCTTTTGGACAAAGCTATGTTAAAATTTAGGCTATAGCTTGTTTGCATATCCAACAAGTTTTATGTTTGTGCTTTAGCTAGATCTTTTGCTGCCTTTAAATGACTAATAGGTCTGTATTCAATCTATATGAAGGTTGAACTGTACTATCTTATGAATTATCATTGTAATGGCTCACAACATACCAATGATACTATAAGGGAGCGTTTGGTTCACGGAATCTTGGATTACCCCATGTAATAGAATTGCCTCCAGGAAGGTAATGTGTTTGGTTTGAGAATGTAAGATTACCTTATGTGTTTGGTTTGGATTATAGAATATAATATTACCTTGTTCGTTTAAGGGTTATATGGATCAATTTACTATAATTTCCTTAATAATATATATATATATATATATATATATATATATATATATATATAGTATAAACCAGCAGTTGTCTGTAGTATGTATGGTACAAGAATTCATCTGCCTTAGCTTCTAATTCTACCTTGGGATGTATATATTGGTTTGGAAACACTCTATGTTCGTTTATTTCTATATATATACAAGATATATAGAGTTTTATTATAACTACTAGTTAACTACAATATTACAAAGGATGAAAATGTATTATCATAAGAATTAATTTCACTTTTGGTCCCACGACTTTTGAGTTCTTATCACTTTTGGTGCACAATTTTACATTTTTTCAATTTTGGTGCCTAACTTTGTTATTTTTATCAGTTTAGGTCCTTCTAGCCAAATTGACGGTAAAATATTTCCAGATTTTATATTTTAGGGGCAAAATCGTTATCCCATGGAAAGATCTTCAATATTTAAACAAAAGAAAAATCATATTAAGAGGAAAAGATGAGTTTGCCAATGGTCGAAACTATAAATCCCATAGATCTGTCTGGTTTCTGCCCATCTTCCCCATTATTCTCATCATCAAACACTTATAGATATGATTTTACGGTGATTTTGTTTAGATATTGAAGATGTTTCCTTGGGATGACGATTTTACCCCTAACAATATAAAATCCAATAACATTTCACTGTCAATTTGGCCGAAAGGACCAAAATTGATAAAAATAACAAAGTTAGGCACTAAAATTAAAAATTTTTAAAGTTGTGCACTAAAAATGATTAATTCTTATCATAATATAATACATATGGTAATATCCACATATATTTATTCACAACGAAAATAAAATTTTAACAAATTAGTTAAAAACTTATCTCCGATCCACAAATGTTAAATCACAAAGTTTGCTATAAACTTATCAAACATGGACCTACTATTTAAATGATGAGCTAAAGTGATTTTGATTATGCTACATTTAAGGGTTTAATTTGGAAAATATTTAGAAACAAAACTAATGATTTTTCAAACATTTTTTTCCTATTTATGATAACAAACAAAAGTTTGTAATATCACGAAAGTAAATTCTGAAACAAAACTCAGATATCAATGCAAAATTTTAAAATAAGAGTATTTTTTTATGCAAGAAAAAAATATGATATGATATTTATCTATATCTATATAATAACAAAATTATTATTAATATCTCCTTCTATCCATTTATGTATACATATATTTATGTAGTTTGTACACTATAAAAAATATGTACCCTTTTTAAAAAAAATTGTGATTATTGTTATAATTATACACATTGGTTGTTAAAGTGGTTACTTATTATGAAAATTTCATTTTAAAATCTACCTAAACTTATACTCCACCTAATTGAAATTTATAAGCATTTAGAAATCTATCTAAATACATACCATATAGTTAGGGACTACATTAACCTATACAAAATTTAAAATTTAAATTCTTTTAATTTCTAAATGGAATTACCTTAATTATAATTAAGTCAATATGAAATATAGTTAAAAAAATAAAATTAACTAAATATTTAGAAAATTACTTAAATACATACATATACTTACGCACTATACTAATCATGCATAATTAAAATGCCAATTTAGTTATGTATTTCTAATTGTATCTTAATTATAAATATAGCAATATAAATTATAATTAGTAAAATTATATTATAAAATTTGTCTAAATACATATTAATAAATATTATGTGCATATACAATACATTATACAATCATATTAGAAAATACGTCAAGTTATGGTTTAAATCTAATCTTACAAAATTTAAAATATACTCCGTACATCTTTTGATTTCTAAATCAAATACCCTTGTTTTCAAAATAAAAAAATAAAAAAAATCTAATACCCTTAATTATTATTCACATTGTTTGAAGTATAATATTATTTATATATGAAATACAATTAGATTGTTTGAAGTATAATATTATTAATATATATGAAATACAATTAAGAATAAATTTATTTTAATTATGTAAATTTTTTTTTTTTTATAAATTAATCTAAATATGTACATTTTTTGTAATGCTACTGACTCTATTACAATGTAGTACTTGTCCATAATTACTTTCTCAACCTACTAAAGCACAAAGAGCCAATAACACCTCAGTGCACAAGGTGCTTCGCAATCTAAATATGTACATAATTAGGATTATATTAACCATACTAAATTTTAATTTTAATTATGTATGTTATGAAAATACATATTTGACCAAATATATGGAAGTCCAACTATATTATTATTATATTGTTCATTTTATTATCTTTTCATTTTTATAATTTTATTTCAATTTATGATATTATAATTTCTTCTGTGCATCGCATGCACGGGAAAACAACAACAACAATAATAATAATAATAATAATAATAATAATAATTGGCTTTGAATTAATTGGCAAATAGGAATGATATATAAGTATATACAAGGATGCATAATTAAGGAGTTGTAAAAATGAATATGCAAACGTTGATCAACGGCTCTCATCGTCGGAGAGTTTGCGCAAGAGATCCTTAATCAAATACTCGGCGACTTGGAGGTACGCTGATTCTGTGAGATGAATGCTGTCGAAATATATGTACTCTGAAGGGTTTGTACACACATGGGAGTTGCTATTGCACAGTGGTCCCACTTCAACCAATCCACTCCCACAACACCCTTTCTTTGTTTCCACGAAACCTATATACATTTAATCCAACTATCAATTTCAAATTTGAAATGGAACACATGCTTTAACTTAGTTACAAAGTCAATCTCATACCAAAAATCATTTTAGGAAGTGAAAATAAGCTTAGAAAATAAAATTTAGAGTTGTCCGAAATAGGCCGACTGGACAGGGCTTGCCAAATTCCGCCATATGGCAAGGGCAGGCTAACAAGACCGTCAATATAGGTATTATAAAATTCAATGTCTGTCCCACCTTTTTGATGGCGCGGGACGGGCTAAGACCATTTTGACAACTCTAGTAAAATTACTATATGCATCTAGGAGCCAGGGAGAATGAGGTTGGAGCTTTACCATTTTCTTGTGGATTATTGATGAGGTCAAGCAAAGGAGTGTAGGTATCGGCATACAAAACCTTGCTCCCCGGAAGCGTTTCTTGCAGCGCCGCCAACATATGTTGAAGCTTTGCATTATAAGATTGAGCATCGGAGTTCTCCTTTTCAACACACTTTCTCAGCACCGGCGACTTCGCGGTCAACTGGATCGGAAGACACCCAATTGGAGGCAATCCACTCACAATAATCTTACGGCACCCAACATCATACAGCTCCTGCATGCATGCATGCATGTCATCCAACGGATCAGATTTCATATTCAAATTATTCATTCAATTCAAATGTAAATATTATTTACAAACCAAAGTGGAGAAATAAGACTCAAATTAAAAGTATTCCTTAATGTGTGATCATCATTATATTGATATCAGACTAGCTTTCCCACCCAATAAGGTGAGAAGAGCCACTACTGGAAATTATTGAATTTCTGACTACCAAGTAATCTTAAATCAAGTTGAAAGCAAAAAGTGGTCGGAAATAGCAACAAAGTGGACGGAACAAGATTTTCAACTTGATTTAAGATCGCTTTCAGGTGGTCGGAAATTTCATAATTTTCAGTAGTGAGCCAAAAGACTATAGAGAGTTAAAAATGGATTAGAAAATGATTGTAATCTGACCTTGACAAAACTTTGGAGCTTCTCCAGCAGGAAATCTTGGTACTTACCAATACTGAACTCAAGCCTTCTGGTGGGCACATCATAGAAGTTGAGAACAAAGTCATTGGAACCGCCACTCACAATCACCAGACCGCCTTTCACTATCCTCTCACCCTCTCTCTCCCCAACGCTCTTCTTCACCCTCCCTATATACTCCTTCAAATACTCCATCTGTTTCCTCATCGAGATGGCCCCGGAGAGAGTGGCGGTGAGGTCGTCGTACCCCGAACCCGCCGACGCAAAGCTCACGCCGCTCCTCAGCTCGGCGTCGGAGATGTTTGGGCGGAGATAAGGAGGGACGCCGCCCTTCTGCTTGAGCCCCAGCAACTGCGCCAACACGTCGGGGACGAGTTGCCCGTCGGAGAACCGCCCCGTGGCTATGCCGTTCGTATAGTCCAGGCCGTATGGGGGGTGATTGGCTCTGAAGATTGTGGGGATGTAATTGTTATTGCCGGTGTCCACTGTGGAGTCTCCGAACACAAGAATGGCGGTGAATTTTGGGATTGATGATTGGCTTTCAGCATACTGAAAAAGAATGAAGAAGAAGAATGGGAATGCTCTTATTGTTAGTTCCATGGTAAAATTAAAGAAACATAAATTTTATTAATTAAACCCCATGTTTCAGTAGTGGGCTTATATATATAGTTTGAGTATGTATCTGAACTGAACATATGTGAGAAAAGTGCTAAGAAATCGGAAAAGTTTTGAGGTGTAAAGTTACGGGAATGTGTAAGGAAAAGCAAAACCTTGTTTAGAGTTTCCTTTCAAGTTTTTGCACAAATTTTTAGATGCCAAATAAAAGAGAAGAAAAGAGGAAAAAATAAAATTACAAAACAAAAACAAAGTCGTTTGGTTTAATTTATTGTGTTCAGAATTGTTGGAACCTGGAAACATGTGTCAGAGCTGAGGTTAAGCAGAGTGTAGTGGCCTCCAAGAATACTTGTGATTAGTAAAGATGTGGAATCATTGCTTCACTTTCTTTGTAAGGCAATCTGGGTATTATTCATGTTTTCTACTCATCCTATAGTGTTTGTTTTACTTTGAAGTTATTATTAGGAAACTAAAATTGCCACATAAGTTTTATGTCGTATCAATACATCAATTGTCTTAATATGGAGTATGGTCTACACAACTGTCAAATAAACTTGTAGTAAAATTAAAAATGAAAATGAATAGTAGAGCTCATATAAATATGTATATTATCAAATGAATCTCTATTAAAATTAAAATGATGTTAATATGTTATACTATTGCTATAATGAACTTATTGTAGGTATAAAATGAGATTAAATAGCAAATTTCATACATATATGTATATTGTCAAATAAACAGGAGCTTGATCCACACAATAATGATTGGCTTCATGGAGCATGGAAAATTATGTTGTGGACCCGGGTCCATCTTGCAAGGTGGATCCAGGTTCAAAACGGCATCGTTTTGCTTCAAAACGATGTCGTCTGAATTTTTTTTTAAAAAAAATAAATTACTTCCTTCCTTGCCGTTTGTTTTCAGAATTCATTCCTCTATGTTCACAATTTTTGAACTGAATATTCACAATTTTAGATCTCAATATACAAATTTGTTCACAATTTTTAAACATTATATTCACAATTTTTGAAGTCTATATTCACAATTCCATAACTCTATATTCACAATTTTTGAAGTCTATATTCACAATTACAAAACTCTATATTCAACAATATAACACAATTTTTAAACTCTATATTCACAAAAAATATCTTTAATCGAGAAAACGGTATCAATAACGACACTATTATTCCAGACATGTAAAATTACGTCGTTTTAGACTTGGGTCCACCGTACAAAGTGGACCCGAGTCCGTGGCAAAACCATAGATGGCGGCAAATTATTGTATGGACCATGGTCCACATAATGTTATGTGAACCATAACAAAAAGTACATTTCTAATATACTAAATATACATTATTTTTGTACTGAATATACATTATACAATATAATGTACACTCAGAACAAAAATAATGTATATCCCCTGTACACTATTTTTGTACTGAATGTACATTATTTTTATATTGAATGTATATTATTTTATAATAGACAAAATATGATCTACACAATTTTTGTGGACCATGGTCCATACAATAATGATTGATAGATGGCATGGCTGCACGATCCACAATAAAATTTGCCTCTACTTTTGAAGTTCTTTTTTTTTTTTTTTTTTTTTTTTTTTTTTTTTTTTTTTGAAAGCAACTTTGAAGTTATGATACCAAAAACAACAATAATCATTCAGATTTGACCCAATAATATAAGATCTATTCAAAAAAAAATAATAATAAAATCAGTTCAATTGGCCCACATCGAAGTTGGCCCTTTCCAAACCAAAACCCCAACATTTTATGATCTCATGATAACGTTGCCATACCTCCTCCAATCTGCAAATTTGCATATACCAATGTGCGCCCAAGCACAAAACGTATGCTGACGTCATGCTGTCTTCATTCTGTCTATTTAAACAGACCAAACTTCATTATATGTATTCAGTAAAATTTTATTTAAGAGTTTATGTGTATTCAGTTAAGAGCAATGTTGCAAAACACGCTAGGCGCACCCTAGGCGCCAAGGGGGCGCCTAGGCGCCGATTAATCGGCGCCTGATTTTTTTTTTTAATTAAAAATAAAATTAAAAATTAAAATTTTTTAAAATTTAGTAATAAAATATAAGGTTTCCATAGTTATTTCTTAGAAACTATTTATGAAAGTGGTTGTAAAAGTGTTCAAAAGATTGTTTAAACCATTTAAATACATAAAAAACTAAAATTAAGAGCTAAAGAAGCATTTTTTTGAGAAATTAGTGGACCAAACCGCCTTCGGCCGTTTGCGGTGTATAGATCTCGAAAAAATAAGCGATTTGAAAAAAAAATTGACCAAAACGGACAACCGAGTCAAAAGTTATGCATTCCGAAACTTTTCCGACATTTAAAAAAAAAAAAAAAAAAAATCCGCCGAACCGCCAAACCGGCTGGTTAGGCGGTCTAGGCCGCGGAGGCCGTTCCTCGCGGCGGCGCAATGGCGCCTAGGCGCGATTTTTGCAACATTGGTTAAGAGTTTATGTGTATTATGTTAACCAAACCTCATTATGTGTATTCAGTTAAAAGTTTATGTGTATTGTGTTACGAATTTATGTGAATTCAGTTAAGAGTTTATGTGTATTACGTTATGAGTTTATGTGTATTATGTTAAGAGTTTATGTATATTATGTTAAGAGTTTGTGTATTATGTATTATGTTAGATTATGTGTATTCTGTTATGCGTTTATGTATATTCTGTTATGAGTTTATGTGCATTCGAAACAGAAGATTTTTTTTTTTCACAACTTAACAAAACGACGTCGTTTTGGAAGGTGCAATGTGCGCGTCCTTGTGCACGGTATAACGATTGAATCTCCATTGCTACCACCGTCATTCACATTCATAATAGGAACATATAGGTCCTCGTTTAAGTCGATCCCTAATTTTTTTGAATTGAATTGGATATTCCAATTCAAATTCAAAACAAAAAACAAATCTCCATGAGTTTGGAAGAGTAGTTGACTTAATATATATTTTTATGGTATTATAGGAATCAAATCTATCATAAACCAAATAAGAACATAAAAAATGGGTTAGAAATTGATAACAATAACATTGAACGTAAAGTTAGATCCAAAAGAATATATGTACAATGATCCCAAATAATGGTTCAAGGAATAAAATAAATAAAGGAGCTCATATAATGAGTTAAGACTAGTGTGAACTTGTAAAGAATCAAACCCAAGTCTTTAAATTGAAAGTATGGACAAGACACCACCAGACTAGGAATGTTGTACGTAATGACCAAACTATGAAATCAGAAATTAGAAATGTAATTGCAGCCCGCATGGGCAGCTCGATCAACTGGTTATAGAGGTAAAGTTTGGAAAAAAAATGTAATTGCAAGACAAAAATGGGAATTAGACTCCAAATTAAATTTAGAGTTAATTCCAGCAATACTCCTCCGACTATTGCGATTTTCTAAAATTGGTCATTGATTTTTAATTTGGACAAAAAAGACACTTGACTTTCTAATCTGTTCCAGCAATAGTCCTCCTGTCTAACTTCCGTCTCTTAGCCGTTTGTGGAGGTTTAAAATGGTCTTTTTGCTTTCTTCTTTCTCATTATATGTACGCAGAGAAGCAGATTGACGCAGAGAAACAAATTGACGCAGATAAGGAAACTGAAACAGAGAAGCATCGAAGAACTCCATCGTTTCTCACATATCTTGCTCGCGTAGCTTCCTCAGAGCCAAAATTGCTCGCCTAGGGTCCTTCCTCCATTATTGAACTAACCGTTGTGTGTCCCTCTCAACATTCCCTGGACCCTGGATACTAAACTGTCTATACATACATACATGATGTATATATACAACTTTGCAGATTCTCGAATAGCATTTATCTCTGTGCATTATATCATGGTTAGGTAATATGAAGAGAGAATTTGAGATGTTGTCATCGTACGTTGTCTCCCCTCTCCAATCACTACCCCTGCCTTGCACGGCACACTCGCGAGGCTCTCCCGGCAACAGCTGCTGGAAGTTCTGGTGAACTCGCCGGCGGCTCAGACGTTCCTTTAGTCCAGAGGCTGTTGCGTTTACTCCGTGGAACAATTGGCTCTGCTAAGAAAAGTAGTCGACAGAAAAGCTCTGTTTGAGCAGATACTCATCGCCTCTGCATCCATGTTACGGTCCTAATTAAGGTGCTCAATAATGGAGGCGAAGAGCTTTCACTACTATACCTTGTAGACATTTCTTGATTCCTTGAAGATGAAGAGCTTCACTACTATACCTTGTAGACGCTTCAATAATGGAGGAACCACCCTAGGCGAGCAATTTCGGCCACTGAGGAAGCTACGCGAGCAAGATATATGAACAACTGGGTTCCTCTTCCCATTTTTTGTCTCCTTTTCTTCATCATCATCATCATCTTCTTCTTCTCCCTCAAAAGCAGGCGACTCAGATACTATTGAACAACTGGGTTTCTCTCTAAGCATTCATCAATGGTAGGTGATTGTCTAACACCCCACTGGAAATCTCTCATTTGAACTCGCTGGGGAACGATAGGTAATTGTACTGCTCGACCTCTGTGTGACTGTGTCCAGCTTCTTCATCCACCTCCGTTGCCGGCCAGAGTAAGCAGTGGGTCGATCTCCACATCAGCCTGCTGACGAGGAGGTGTATGTTGTGGTTGTAGGAGATGTTGGTTACGTTCGGGAAGTGGAGGCAGTGGTCTGTGCGTGGCAAATGGAATCACGAAATTAGAAATCCTGTGGAAAAGTGCAGTGCCACTAGCGGTGATGGTTTTGCTCGCGGTGGTGGCCAGTCTAACGAAGATAGGAGAAGAATTTGCGCAATATATAGTCGAATATTGAGGAAAGAAGACACATGCTTTGAAATGACAGATTTACCCCTTAAATTAACGTGAAAGTGAAGCTAAGATAACGGAAGGACCTTTGATGGAAAAGGTTTTGATAGTCAAGTGTCTTTTTTGTCCAAATTAAAAGACGAGGACCAAATGTGGAAAATCATGATAGTCGGAGGACCTTTGCTGGAATTAACTCTTAAATTTATTAATTATATCAAAAGCAGCAAATTGAAGAACAATTCCAAAAAACGTACTAACGCAAATAAATAAACAACCAATTAACTAGATGGAACTAGAACTGCAATAATCCTGGCTAGCTAAGCTAGCTAGCTTCTAATTACGCTGGTGAAATAAAGAGGAACCGAAAGCAAGATGCTGCAGAATAAATTAAAGATGAGAGCCAATGGAACCCTGGTGAGGCCGGGCCGGGCCAATGCAATCTGGAAAATTGCATTTTATATATATTCCCAATTGCCAATTCAATCTAGTTATTAGGCTCCATATTGCTTCCACATTGTAGCGACAAAGAGCAAGAGATGTGAGGTGGCGAGTAGCAGAGAAATGGTGATGAGGAAAGTGCCGAGACGCAGCCATTTCTCCTCCAAGGTTCTCAAGTACCCATCTTTACACGCATTGCAGTTGTAACACAAAACGCTCTCTTTGTTCCGCCACAGATTGCAGTCGCTGATGTATAGATCGCTGCTCTCCGCCGTTACATTCGCCGGAATCCTCCAGTAGGTCACGTTCACGTACTCCATGTCGCAGATCGGCGGCGGAACGCAGCAACCCGCCTGAAAATTCAAATTCAATACAATTTACAATTCAATTCAGATCTTTTATATACATATATATAAGCATTCAATTGCGAACAAACTACTAAATGATTGCACAACATCTGTTCTCAGACATGTTTTCAGGACCTTGTGATGCAATCTGGTCTGATGCAATACAATTCAGTAGTTTGTCGATTCGCACCTGAACCTGACCCTAATTTCTAATTTCTTACACATCAATAAATATATATATATATATATATATATATATATATATATATATAAACATTCAAATGCAAACCAACCTTAATCCACTGATTGCACTGCAACGACTCTCAGACATATGGAGGATCTTGTGGTTCAATTAAGTCTGATGCAGTGCAATTTTTCAGTAGTTCGTTATCCGGTTTGCACCTGAACGTGACCCTATATATAGGTATAAATATATAGTTACCTCAATGGATGAGAGCTTATTGGGGGTGAAATCATAGGGTTTGAGAAGGTAAGATCTGGAGATCAAATCCTTGCATGTTCTGGTTTCATAAATGCAAGACTTGATCCCGGACCAGTCATCGTCATCGTGCAATTTGGATTTGAGCCAAGAAGGAGACCCAAGGATTTTGCGGGACTCCACTTTGTAGGCTCCCACCAGGCCAAGCCCGACCACCAGGATGATGAGCAATGGGATCATCACCACCAGTACTCCGGTGATCGGAAACCGGGATCTGAAGTAGACCACCAGGTTGCTCACCACGAACACCACCGCCAAGAAAATGGCTATGGCCAATTGTAACCTGGGTAGACTCAGTAGATTCTCGCACTCGTACCGTCCGATGTATACCAAATATATCACTATGAACATGATTGGAATGGACAGAATGAAGGCCATAATGGCTACGAAATTCACAAGGTTTCTCAAATTAAAGAATTCCATAAAGCTCTTTTTCTTGCTCGCCGGCTGAGACTGAGCCTCTGGGTCTTCTTGTGGAGGCGGTGGAGGAGGAAGGGCTCTTGCGTCGGCGATTGTCGCCTGCGCCGGCGCCTGTTCTGTCGTCTCTGCGCCCTCGTGAGGAGTATGATGATCAGCTGTATTTTCTTCAGCCATGTTACGTTAATGCCTTGCTAGCTAGCTAGTATAGGAGATTTGATATATATATATATATATATGTGTGTGTGTGTGTGTTTGTAATAATTACCGGATATAATGAATCAATGTAATGATATTATGATAGATCCTTGCAATAGTACAGAGATTGATTATGTATATATATGGGTTTCAACATCAGGATGATGATATAATTAGTCTTTACTTAATTTCACAGTTTTCGGAGTAAATTACTAAAACGAAAGATTTCTCATCCATCCTACAATTTCTCTATAATGGATCAGAGATGCTTTAGGATGGTTTGTTAAAGAACAAGCTGAAAACTAGACTATTAAACAGCATCATATCCATTTTTGTCTGTCATTACTTGCTCATCTCATCTGATCTACCCACACTCAACTTACCACACCAATTATATTGTAACAATTAATGCCATAGTGTTGCTATTGTATGTTTCAATTCAACCTTAGCTTCAAATGGCATCATCATGCCAATTATGAATTTATAAATTTTAATATATTATTTTTGGGTGTAACTAGGATTTTCACCATCAAACACAGTAACTAATTGTCTAATTTCCTCATTGAATTATAGATATCTCTAAAGGTGATACAGGTAGTCTGGCATTAACATATATGTAACGTGACATTTACAAATTCCATGCAAATGGAGCATTAATTTTACTTAAGCTAGTCGCACGTACCAATGCTTGCATATGTTATTCTACATACATGCAAACTAAGCATATTCATAAATTAAATCAAGGCTAGGCTATGGCACTACAAGAAAAATGCACATAGACAATACTAGAAAGACAACAGTTTTTAAGAAAAGTGTTGTCTTTTGTATAAAAGACAACAGTTTGGTCCAAAACCGTTGTCTTTGGTGCAACGCTTTTGTCAAAGACAATGGTTTTTAGTTAACCGTTGTTATAAGTGTGTTGTCTTTGTGCATTTTGTGAAAAGACAACACCACAACGACAACGGTTTTTTTAACCGTTGTCTATGTGCCTTTAAAAAAAAAAAAAAGACAACGATTTTTTTAACCGTTGTCGTTGGTGTGTTGTCTTTAAGCGCACTAGAATACACAACACTAGAAAGACAACGGTTGTTTAAAACCGTTGTCTTTGTGTGCTCTTTTTTTTTTTTTTTTTAAAAAAAAAGACAACGGTTTTATTTAACCGTTGTCGTTGGTGTGTTGTCTTTAAGCGCACTAGAATGCACAACACTACAAAGACAACGGTTTTTTAAAACCATTTTCGTTTCTAGAAAAGACAACAGTTTAAAACCGTTGTCTATGTGCGTGACTTACAACAACACCAGCTTCAACAACACTTAATAGACAACGGTTAAAAAATCGTTGTTGTTTCTAGAAAAAGCAACGGTTAAAAACCGTTGTCTATGCGCGGGACTTACAACAACACCGACTTCAACAACAAAAATTTTACCCCTATGACAACGGTTATTAACCATTTTCTATGTGCATTTTTCTTGTAGTGTGGATTCATGGATATTTCATTCTACACTACTTACAACACTAATAAATATTGGGTGAGTTTCAATTCCTATTAGACCGTCCTCGTGTCAAAATGGAAATCTAGTACTACTTATGATAAAAAAAAAAAATACAATAGTAATTATGAATAAATTATTTGTCACATATAAGGAAAAGTGTAATACTTTTAAGAAAAAAATGTAATACTTTTAAATTAAAATATAATATTTAAAAAAAAAAAAAGTCAAATTGACTCCATAAGTCAAACGGATAGTACAATTGAGTTCCCTAAGTAATAAAAAAAAAACTTCATTTAAATTCATTAAACTCGCTAAAATATTCAATTAAGTTCAAAATTACATGATTAGTAAGTTAGTGCATCAGGAGGCTAATTCCATTATATATATATATATATATATATATATATATATATATATATATATATATATATAGTTAATTCCAGCAATGGTCCTCCGACTATGTTGATTTTCCAAAATTAGTCCTCGACTTTTAATTTGGACACTTTACATCCCTTGACTTTCAATTTCTTTCCAATTGAGGTCCTTTTGTCAGATTATGATAAATTGGACTTTAAATGAAAGGGCAAAGTAGTCATTTTATCTGTCTAATATATAATTCTTCGTATTTCTCCCTTGTATGTGCGACTTCGGACATCAAATTCACTTAATTGCTTAATCCCTAAATCCACTCGAAGAACAAAATTCCATTAGCGATTAAGCAATTAAGTGAATCTGATGTCCGAAGTCGCGTATACAAGGAAGAAATACGAAGAATTATACATTAGGCAGATGAAATGACTAATTTACCCTTTCATTTAAAGTCTACTTTACCGTAATCTGATGAAAGGACCTCAATTGGAAAGAAATTGAAAGTCAAAGGATGTAAAGTGTCCAAATTAAAAGTCGAGTACTAATTTTGGAAAATCAATATAGTCGGAGGACCATTGCTGGAATTAACTCTATATATATATATATATATATATATATATATATATATATATATATATATATATATATATATATATATATATATATATATATATATATATATATGAGTTAATTCCATTTTTAGTCCTACTATTATAGGGGGCATTCCAATTTTAGTCCACCATTATTTGCCTTGCCACATTGCAACCACTCTTATGTTAAGTAGTGTTCCACTTTTGGTCCACCATTAACTTTTCCATCTCAAAGCCGTGAAATCCAAGGGCAATTGCGTCAATTCATGTGTTAGCTTCTCTCTACTCTTTTAACTGGTTTCTTATCCCTTTCCTTGCCAAATTGCATACAAAATCTTCTACCCATCTGAATCTAGCATTAGAAAGTTAGCTAGAATGGAAAGATACAAAGGAGAAAGCTCTAATTTTTCCAATTCTTCGAATACAATGAGGAAGTGCTACGCGTATGGGGAATGAATTTCAATTCAATAATGTCAATGTCGGCAAGAAATGGTTTTGAAGACTTCATGAACAAATGAAAATTCAAGTAGGAGGTACTGGGAATGTTCAAGATGTAAGGTTCGTACATTTTTTCTTAATTTTGGAAGAAATGAAGGAGAAGCAGAGGAGTAGAAAATGTAAATCCATGATGGTTGTGTAGTTGTTATTGTTGTGGTAATGAGTTGTTTGGTTGTAGAGAAAAATGATAATTTAGGTGTGTCTATGCTCCCATAATGTACTGTCTGTTTTGGTAAAAGTTGCACTAAAAGTGGTATGTTATGTGCAAAACCAATTTGACTTACTACCTTACTGTCATAGTGATTTACTGCCTTGGCTAATGAATTCACAAAAACCAAATGACCAAATAGCATATACTGACTTACTGCCTCACTGCCTTGGCTAATGTAAAGGACAAAAACCAAATGACCAAAGGGCATATACTGGCTTACTGCATTACCAAAAGAGTTTAAAACATATACAATGAGCAATTTTAATCACAATCAACTACATTATGACTACCGAAAGTAGCAAAACATTAGAAGTTGATTTAATGCATCAACAGTAGCAAAACATCAGCTAGCAAAATATTCATTTCAACAACAACAATCCATGCATTTAATCAATGGTAAGAGGTGTGTCAATGGTGTTGGTGAATTTTGACTTCTGATTAGATCTAGTTGTCATATCTTCTAATATGTAGGGTCTTGGTAGTCTTGGTAGTCTTTGTAGTCTTTGAAGCCTTGGGGGTCTTGGAAGGTGTGGTTTGTTTTGTTCCATCTTGGGTCAGTTGGGCTCTAATTTGTGGCTGAGACATGTCAAAGTCTATTTGGAGTTGAGTTATTGTCATTTCTTCTTGCTGAACACCCACACCAACCTTAGGAACATTGCCAAACATAGCAACTACCTCAACTGCTTCAGTTCAGAAATCTATAGTGATATCCTTCTCTAATAAACCAACTTCACTTCCAGTTGCAATTGCAGGCTCAGAACCAACTCTAGCTTCACTTCCAATTGCAATTGCAGACATCTTCAACACTCCTGCTTCACTTCCGATTGCAATTGCAGGCATCCTCATAACTCTAGCTTCAGTTCCAGGCCCAGTTGCGGTTGCAGGCTGAGTTCCAGGTCCAGTTGTAGTTTGGTGCTTAATTTTCCTTCTTTTGGGAGTAAGCTAGATGACAAAAAAATGGAAATTGATTAGTGTCATTTTTACAGTGTAATAAACAAGGAAGAATTAATTTGATAAGTAAATTATATACCTTTCTCTGTCTGGCAATAAGATCAATTGGGTATGTTCTTGCATAACATTATGCCCTGCCTTAGCTTGTTGCATTTCTTGAAATGTTTGACAATCAAACTACGGTTCATATGTGTTCCATCTTTGGTCATCTCATGGTTAGACATCTTTCTCAATTTCTTGGGTCTTCTAAGCCTACTGGTGTACAATGGGGGCAATGGTGGTGACTTGTTTGACTTAGGCTATTCAGCAGGACCATCAATGGGCTTAATTCTCCCTTCATAAGTATTCATGTAACAATTAATTGAATAGGAGTTGTCTACATAATGATGCACAACACCACTTTTACCACTCTTAATCCATATAGCACAAACTCCTTGTTTACATGGCAATCCTGTTAAGTCCCATTTCCTACAACTACAAGCCCTCCTAAGTAGATCAACAGTATGTTGCTCTAAACTCCCATTCCCTGCCATACATTTTATCTCAAACAAATGCTCATCACTCTAACACCCTAAACAGCCACCAGCAACATGCTTAACTAAGGTAATTTTTTTCATAATAGTAGGACAGAAAGGTCCCTTCCATGTAAAAGTTTTTTGCCATCAATAATTTCCTAATAGTTTCTAAACATGGAATAAGTGGCTGTTCTCTAGCATCTAATAACATATCATTAAAACTTTCTGAAATATTATTCACTAGAGCATCACATTTAGAGTAAGGTGTGAAATGTGACCTTGATCATTCTGATGGGTGTTCTAGCCAACATTATGCTTCTACATCTAAAGTTCTTCATTTCAGACATGGCATCATAGAAACTATTCATTGTAGTGGCCTTGGCTGTTGCCCACAATGCATCATTGATTGCCTTGCCACCAAATCCAGCAACCTTCATGTTTCCATGAAGATGCCTCACACAGAATCTATGTGAGGCATTTGGTAGAATATCTTCAAAAGCTGGGAGAAGACCATTCTGTTTATCGGCAAAAGAAATGAACTTTTAACAAATTTGTATACAAGTTAAAAGAAATTAAATTTTTAAACAATCTGTATACCTGAGATAAATGTCAGTTGTTGTTCATCTTCATTTGTGATTTCCAAGTCCATCCTTAATAATCGCAAAAACCAGCTCCATGGATCCTTTGTTTCTCCTTCTACAATTGCATAGGCCAGTGGGAATATGGTGTCATTCCCATCAATCCCCACAGGCCGCAGCAGTCACAAGAGTTCCTCCAAACTTGCTTTTTTAAATGGCACCCATCAACTCCAATTAATTTTCTACAGAACTTATACCCATCTTTGCTAGCATCCCAACGTAAATACATTCTAAGGAATCTAGGTTTTCCTTCATACAATAGATCTATTAGTTTTACAACCACAGTAGTTTTGGGGTTTGTTTTTTGAATCTCCAAGCAATAGTTCTAAATCTTGTTGAAAAATTCCATAGCCTCTCGTTCAATCACAGCCTTAGCTTTTGTTATAGCCCTCCAAGCTTGTTTCTTACTGATTGTACATTTCTCATCAACTTTCACCTTGTTGATTTAATGCATCAACTGTAGCAAAACATAAGCTAGCAAAATATTCATTTCAACAATAACAATCCATGCATTTAATCAATGGTAAGAGGTGTGTCAATGGTGTTGGTGAATTTTGACTTCCGATTAGATCTAGTGTCATATCTTCTAATATGTAGGGTCTTGGTAGTCTTTGAAGCCTTGGGGGTCTTGGAAGGTGTGGTTTGTTTTGTTCCATCTTGGGTCAGTTGGGCTCTAATTTGTGGCTGAGACATGTCAAAGTCTATTTGGAGTTGAGTTATTGTCATTTCTTCTTGCTGAACACCCACTCCAACCTCAGGAACATTGTCAAACATAGCAACTACCTCAACTGCTTCAGTCCAGAAATCTATAGTGATATCCCCCTCTAATAAACCAACTTCACTTCCAGTTGCAATTGCAGGCTCAGAACCAACTCCAGCTTCACTTCCACCTGCAATTGCAGGCATCCTCATAACTCTAGCTTCAGTTCCAGGTCCATTTGCGGTTGCAGGCTGAGTTCCAGGTCCAGTTGCAGTTTGGTGCTTAATTTTCGTTCTTTTGGGAGTAAGCTAGATGACCAGAAAATGGAAATTGATTAGTGTCATTTTTACAGTGTAATAAACAAGGAAGAATTAATTTGATAACTAAATTATATACCTTTCTCTGTCTGGCAATAAGATCAATTGGGTATGTTCTTGCATAACATTATGCCCTGCCTTAGCTTGTTGCATTTCTTGAAATGTTTGACAATCAAACTACGGTTCATATGTGTTCCATCTTTGGTCATCTCATGGTTAGACATCTTTCTCAATTTCTTTGGTCTTCCAAGCCAACTGGTGTACAATGGGGGCAATGGTGGTGACTTGTTTGACTTAGGCTATTCAGCAGGACCATCAATGGGCTTAATTCTCCCTTCATAAGTATTCATGTAACAATTAATTGAATAGGAGTTGTCTACATAATGATGCACAACACCACTTTTACCACTCTTAATCCATATAGCACAAACTCCTTGTTTACATGGCAATCCTGTTAAGTCCCATTTCCTACAACTACAAGCCCTCCTAAGTAGATCAACAGTATGCTGCTCTAAACTCCCATTCCCTGCCATACATTTTATCTCAAACAAATGCTCATCACTCTAACACCCTAAACAACAACATGCTTAACTAAGGTATTTTTTTTTCATAATAGTAGGACAGAAAGGTCCCTTCCATGTAAAAGTTTTTTGCCATCAATAATTTCCTAATAGTTTCTAAACATGGAATAAGTGGCTGTTCTCTAGCATCTAATAACATATCATTAAAACTTTCTGAAATATTATTCACTAGAGCATCACATTTAGAGTAAGGTGTGAAATGTGACCTTGATCATTCTGATGGGTGTTCTAGCCAACATTATGCTTCTACATCTAAAGTTCTTCATTTCAGACATGGCATCATAGAAACTATTCATTGTAGTGGCCTTGGCTGTTGCCCACAATGCATCATTGATTGCCTTGCCACCAAATCCAGCAACCTTCATGTTTCCATGAAGATGCCTCACACAGAATCTATGTGAGGCATTTGGTAGAATATCTTCAAAAGCTGGGAGAAGACCATTCTGTTTATCGGCAAAAGAAATGAACTTTTAACAAATTTGTATACAAGTTAAAAGAAATTAAATTTTTAAACAATCTGTATACCTGAGATAAATGTCAGTTGTTGTTCATCTTCATTTGTGATTTCCAAGTCCATCCTTAATAATCGCAAAAACCAGCTCCATGGATCCTTTGTTTCTCCTTCTACAATTGCATAGGCCAGTGGGAATATGGTGTCATTCCCATCAATCCCCACAGGCCGCAGCAGTCACAAGAGTTCCTCCAAACTTGCTTTTTTAAATGGCACCCATCAACTCCAATTAATTTTCTACAGAACTTATACCCATCTTTGCTAGCATCCCAACGTAAATACATTCTAAGGAATCTAGGTTTTCCTTCATACAATAGATCTGTTAGTTTTACAACCACATTAGTTTTGGGGTTTGTTTTTTGAATCTCCAAGCAATAGTCCTAAATCTTGTTGAAAAATTCCATAGCCTCTCCCTCCAAGCTTGTTTCTTACTGATTGTACATTTCTCATTAACTTTCACCTTGTTTCTAAACTCTTCTGTTGTCCAGTTGCTGTTGTGACCAATTTCTCTCATCCATCTCTAGCAATTCTTGTTGATTTCACCATGGAGTTTTGATACACCCAACCACACCCATCATGTTCTTCATAAAAGCTAACAATTCTCCAAGACATGGCATACTTAACTTTCCATGTATTAATCTTGAAAGGACAACCAGTTTGCTTACACCTTACACACATCCTCCTCTTGTCATTCTTTGTAAACTTTAATTCCTTCCCGTTATTCAAACCATAATTATACACATCATCCTTAAACTCATCCTTAATTCCAAAAGTTAATCCTACACAAAGTTCTTTTCTTCATCATTGTCATTCCCACTGTCTTCATCACTTAAATTCAGTCCATCATTCACCCCAGACCACTTCCATCTTTCTCAATCCCAACCCCATTTCCATCCTTAACAGGTACAATATTCTCCCTTGTTGATTCAACAGCACCAATCCCTGCAAACTCTACATTTTTATCTTCATGCCCATCAAAGTCTAAGTCATCATTTCCCCTACTATCCCCACTATCCTCACTGTAGTCAAAGTCATCACAGTCCTCATCAGCTTTTGATTCTAATTGCCCTTCAACTACAGTTTCACCATCACAATCCCCCTCACATATCACCCAAACCTCAATCTATTTGGGAAACTGCCCACTATCACAAATTTCCCAACAATCACTATTAGTGTGTAATTCAAATAACACTCCACTAGTAGGAGTGAAGTATTTAAATTTATCTAACATATTATATCCTAATTCCTCAACAGTTTCCCTTAAAGTTATCGTTCCCCACAAGTCAAAAATCCAAATTATAACACTCTCCAACATATCCAATTCCATCTTTTTTAGGCATCCTCTATATCTTAACTTTAGAGTAAATGTATCTGCAAAGTAATTTCCAAACACATAAACAAAACAAACAAAAATGAACAAACTTAATTTGAATTTTAACATATTCTATACTAAAATAGTATAAAGGCAGCACCATGTGGTCCCCAGAACATCAATTTGTAATCAATTTCCTACATCATGTGGTCCCTGTTAATATTTATGTATAATTCGAATTTATATCAACATAATTGCATAGAAAAGGTCACCACCAACCCCACATTACAATGCCGTGTACAAGCAATAATAGCAGAAAACAAAGGACAATGACAATACTTAAATGACCAGCACATGCTTTATCTATGTTACTTTATTCAGTCTATACCCACAAAACTCATATTACATGAAAGCAAAAACAAAAAACAAAAAACAAAAAAAAAAAAAACCAAAAAAAATATCCACTTTTACCTAGGTTTTTGTGGTCCATTGTCCTTGCTTCCTCATGTCGTTATTCGTGGATTAAGCTTTGCAATTTCTTCAATTTTAGTTGGGATTTTCTAGGAAGAAGGCCTGAATCGAAGCTTCGTTAATCCATGAATCCTTGATTGAAAATTTGATTTTAAGTTTTAGGTTTAATTTACTGATTTGCTAAGTCAAAGATAGTCGCGGATGGGAAGAAAGAGTAAAGAGAAGCTAATACATGAATTGACGCAATTGTCCTTGGATTTCACGGCTTTGAGATGGAAAAGTTAACGGTGGACCAAAAGTGAAACACTTAACATAAGAGTGATTGCAATGTGGCAAGGCAAATAATTATGGACTAAAATTGGAATGCCCCCTATAACAGTAGGACTAAAATTGGAATTAACTCTATATATATTAGAGAGAGAGAGATAGAGTTACGATCAAATGAGAACCACCCTTAATGTAAGAACGTGATGACTAATCTTGTGTGTTTGTTTTTTATTTGGATGGTCTGTATTTGATTTCCTAATATGACATTGATTGATCTTTTTTGTTAAAATGGGGGTAGTAGTGTCTTTTTCTATTTTTTTAAAAGTGTCAGCGCATGGATAATCATTGGCCAAATTTGTTTCCTATTTTCATGGATCATCACCATTGCGATTTGGAGCCACGATTTCTTCATCATCGATCGAGTATTCGTCCATGAAAAGCAATTAGTAATTTTTATTTTTTTGCTCATTCTTTTGAGTGTAATATTGCTTATATTTGGATGTTGGTATATATATGTACACATGTCTGGGTAGTACGGTTGTGCATTCGGGTGTGCTGGTTGTGCAACTCAGTGTTGTGAGTTGTACATCGTACACTGGTGAGATGTGCATTATGTACTTAGTGTGGTCCGGAAATATATCCTTCTTGATAACGCATGCATCCAGCAGGAATCCAACCTACAAATTTTCCCCTTGTATAAGTTGGGCGCTTTCACCATTCAACCATGGATGCAAAGGAACTTATCAAGTGAACTAGGCTTGGGTATTCGCTTCTATATTTCTTTCGTTAAAGGAGATTCGTGAAAAGATGGAATTGGAAGACGTGTTTCTAGAATGAACAAGGTACGAGTTGAGAAGGGGGAGTTAGCAAAGTTAGACAAGATTGCTTGGCATGGGCATAGGGACATGTATTAATGTACCAGATCGGCTAATGCTCCCAGGTTGATGCAAAGACATTGGGATTTGGAAGTATGAATTCTTAACGGTGCTTGAATGCACAACTAGAGAGGTATCGATGCATGACCTTCGGTATAGGAATACACAGAACACTGCTGGAAAGCAGCTATTTTCCGACCACCTGAAAATTTGGTCGCAAAAAGTGATTTTTTTCCCTTTTCCGTCAATTGTTGGAGTCGTCGGAAAGTGGTCAGAAATTTCCAACCACTCGTAAAAAGATGGTTGGAAAGTATACGCCAAAACTTTTTCATGCGTCCACCTCTTTTATTGATCAGGTTGGTGGTCGAAAAGTTATGCATTTTTTATTTTTTTAAAAATTGACTTTTTTTTCCGGAAAGTCCTTTACATATATCTCCCAGCAGACTATCTGTCTAGTTTCTACACCATTCTTCTCCTCTTTTTTTTTTTAACCCCTTTCTACATATTTCCTCATTTTTGCTAGAGATTTTTAACTAAACCACTCACAATAATAGTGTAGAAATCAAGCTAATGTATGTGTATATATTCTTAAAACTTCCATGTATATCATTTTTTAGATCTAGTTTGAAGTTTTACCCCTTTGTATTGTTTTTTGTTTTTGTTTTTGTTTTTTTGTTTTTTTTTTTTTCAGGAGATTTTTCACTAAGCCACTCACAATAGTGTTGAAATCAAGCTAAGGTATGTATATATATTTTTAGAATTTCTATTTATGTCATTTTGTTTATCTAGCTTTATATTTTTGTATATATTCTTGTGCATATATTTTAAAATTATTTATTTAATGATTGGACAATACGTGGTGTTATATATATATATATATATATATATATATATATATATATATATATATATATATATATATATATATATCTGTGTGTGTGTGATTTATTTATGTGAGTGTTTAGTATATTTATGATTTAAGATTTTTTTAACATTACATTTTATATGTTGTCTATTTATTAGTATGTTGATATATAATTATTTAACATATTTAAATTATTTGTAATATATTTATATGTGTTTTGTTTGTATTTTATATACTTTTCCAGATATTTTACATGACTAATATACTTGAGCATCATAAATTGATGTATAACCAATTGTTATCAGGAAAAAAGAAAGGGGTACACCGATGAGTTTTAGCGGTTGTTGAGGAATTTATAAATTATGCCAGTACACTTCATGTGTACAAGATTTCAATGCAGATTACGTGTCCATGTAATATATAAGTCTAAGAATAGAGTACACTTGTCTGCGGTGCGGATGATGTTTGTATTCATTTGTATAAGAAGGTTTTGAACTAAATTATTGTGTTTGGACGTGTCACGGAGAACTTCGCCCCGTCAATACAACCACATATGAATGAGGACTATAGTGAAAACAATCTTTATAAAAAAATGATTTTTGATGTATTTGATCCATCATGCCAAAAATCACTAAGAGAAATGTTTTCGAGAAATTGTCATAAAACATGTTTGGTTTGATTGTCACTGTCAATTCATTCCAATGAACCACTTCTTGAGGAAGTGAATGCAAGAATGCTGCAGAAATTAAAGATCAAAGCGAATGAAACCCTGCTGGGTACGGGCGGGCGGGCCAATGCAATCTGGAAATTGCATTTTATATATATTGCCAATTCAATTCAATCTAGCTAGCTAGGCTGCATATTGATCCCACATTGTAGCGACAAAGAGCAAGAGATGCGCGGTGGCGAGTAGCAGAGAAATGGTGATGAGGAAAGTGCCGAGACGCAGCCATTTCTCCTCCAAGGTTTTGAAGTACCCATCTTTACACGCATTGCAGTCGTAGCACAAAACGCTCTCTTTGTTCCGCCACAGATTGCAGTCGCTGATGTACAGATCGCTGCTCTCCTGCGTTTCATTCGCCGGCAACCTCCAGTAGGTCACGTTCACGTACTCCATGTTGCAGATCGGCGGCGGAACGCAGCAACCCCCCTGAAAATCAAGTTCAATATAATCACCCTACAAATCACAATTTAATTCACATGTTATATATATATATATATATATATATATATATATATATATATATATATATATATATATATATATATAAGCATTCAAATGCAACCAACCTACGAACTACTAAATGATTGCACTGCAACAGTTCCTAGATACATCTGCATGCAAGACTTTGTGATGCAACATTCAATAATTTGCAGTCCAATTCGCACCTGAACCTTACCCTAATTTCTAATTTCATACACATCAATATATGCACTGCAACGACTCTTAGACATGTCTGGAGAATCTTGTGGTGCATTCGAGTCAAATGCAGTGCAATTCTTTAGCAGTTGGCAGTGCAATTCTTTAACAGTTCACAGTTCCGGTGCAAAGTGACCCAACCCAACGCGACCCTATATATATATATATATAGTTACCTCAATGAATGTGAGCTTATTAGGGGTGAAATCATAGGATTTGAGTAGGTAGGATCTGGAGATCAAATCCTTGCATGTTCTGGTTTCGTATATGCAAGACCTGATCCCGGACCAGTCATCGTCATCGTGCATCTTGGCTTTGATCCAAGGAGGAGAGCCAAGGATTTTGCTGGACTCCACTTTGTAAGCTCCCACGAGGCTAAGCCCGACCACCAGGATGATGAGCAATGAGATCATCACCACCAGTACTCCGGTGATCGGAAACCGGGATCTGTAGTAGACCACCAGGTTGCTCACCACGAACACCACCGCCAAGAAAATGGCTATGCCCAATTGTAACCTGGGTAGACTCAGTAGATTCTCGCACTCGTACCGTCCGATGTATACCAAATATATCACTGTGAACATGATTGGGATTGTCAGAATGAAGGCCAAAATGGATACCAAATTCACAATGTTTCTCAAAGTAAAAAGTTCACTAAAGCTCTTCTTCTTGCGCGGCGCTTGAGACTGAGCCTCTGGGTCTTCTTGTGGAGGCGGTGGCGGCGGCGGCGGAAGGGCTTTTTCGTCGGCGATTGTCATTGGCTCAGCCGGCGGCGGTGGCGGCGGCGGTGGCGGCGGCGCCTGTTCTGTCGGCGGCGCCTGTTCTGTCGTCTCTGCGCCCTCGGGAGGAGTATGATCAGCAGTACTATCTTCAGCCATGTTACGTTTATGCCTTGCCTAGCTAGCTAGTATAGGTGATTGATATATATATATATATTTATATATGTGTGTGTTTTTGTGTGTGTATGTAATAATGATCGGATATAATGAATTAATGTAATGATAGATCCTTGCAATTTTTTTTTTTGGTAAAGATAGATCCTAGCACAGTGATTGATTATGTATATATATGGGTTTCAACATCGATCAGGATGATATACTTAGTCTTTAGTTCATTTCACACTTTTCGGAGTAAATTACTAAAACGAAAGATTCCTCATCCCTCCTACAATTTCTCTATAATGGATCAGAGATGCTTTAGGATGGTTTGTTAAAGATTAAGCTGAAAACTAGATTGTTTAAAAAAAAAAAAAGCTGAAAACTAGACTAATAAACAGCATCATATCCATTTTTGTTTGCCATTATATTACTTGCTCATCTTATCTGATCTGATCTACCCACACTCAACTTACCACACCAATTATATTGTAACAATTAATGCCATAGTGTTAATATTGTATGTTTCAATTCAACCTTAGCTTCAAATGGCATCATGCCAATCATGACTATATAAATTTTATTTTATTATTTTTGGGTGCAACCCAAACCGGGACGGATGCAGAAAATCATCTGAGTAGGGACGAAGTTTAAATTACGTTAGAAATACCAACGAAAAAAATATCAAACAGTTATAATAAGGTTAAAATACAAAATATATTATAAATTACATTACAATGTTTTTGATAAATTACATGATAGTTAGGGTCGGAGCCAGAAATATTTTTGAGTGGAGTGAAAATGTGAAAATATTTATGACGGCTAATGTTCCAGTGTGATAACCTCTTTCCATGAGTCCGTGAGACCATTCATGAATACACACAAACTACTCCAGTGTAGATCGATTGTGTACTGTGTATTCATGTTGGGCATGCAATTTACACACAATCTAGTTTGTATGCATTCGTGTAGTAAATTATGTGTATTCATAAAAGTCTCACAGACTCACGAGAAGATGCGGTCTCATTTGATCATTACTATACATATACATACATACATATATATATATATTTTTTTGAAAGTTACTGGCTCTATTACATTGTAGTATCTGTTCATATACTTTCTCAACCTACTGAAACACAAAGAACCAATAACGCCTCCACTGAGGCTCGAACTTATAATCTTCCAAATAGAAGTCCAACCCGGATACCATTGGACCACATAGTCCTGGTATATATATATATATATAAAGTAAATACCAGCCAAGGTCCCTCGAGTTTAGTGGTTCCGCCATTAATGGTCCTAAACTTTCGTTTTGGCCTTCTATCATCCTCCGAATTTTAAAATTGGCCTCCAATAGTCCTTCCGTTAAGTTTGTCCGTCTCAGCCACGAAATCTTATGACATAATAGTCTTTTTGTTTAATCCCCCCCCCACCCCTCCAAATACACAATCTGTCTGCTCGCTAGTTTCCTCTACCATTCCTCCTTTATTCTTACGTGACGGAAATTGGAAACCAAATTCGAAGAGACCTGAGACTACTCTAAAATGGAATTTAATGGTGAAAAAGGAAAATATCTGACCTTGAATGAGACGTCGGGAATGGAGCCGCGCGTGGGGACGACATGCTAAATCGGGATTAAGTACGCCACAATGTCAAGGAAATGCTCCAGCGGCCACATTGGCTTGAACTTATCGCTGATGCCGCACATGGCCCTGTTCAAAACAACGCTATCGAAGCACCGTTTTGGGCGGAATCGCAGCGGCTAAGGGTTATGTGCAAAGCAATCGTGCCGCCGAGGGAATCAGCGTAGACGAATGAATCCAGCTCCCGCGGCACGTGGTGATCACAGAACGAGTCGAAGAACGCTATGCAGTCGTCGTCGACGGGGTTGATGCCTGATATGTGAGCCTTCAGCCCCTCGGTGTAGCCGTAGCCATGATGGTCGATGGCGCAAAAGATGAACCTTGCTTTGCGATGTGCACGACGGTGAGCTGGATGAGCCAGTTGGAGTCGCCGGTGAAGCCGTAGACGACACCAATCACCTTCGTCGGTGGGAGCGGGGTCCACCAGTGGGTGAACAGCTTGAGATCGCGAGGATTGGTGATGAACTCGGAGTCGTGACTCACCGAGTGGCACGAGTAGAACCCATCGGCAGTCAATGAGCCAAATGGACTCTCCCCGTTCGCCACTGCCACCGGATGCTTCATTCTAAGGTTCATCTCCGGCGAATGTATAGATAAATGAGAAGGGAAAGAGATCTGCTCGAAAAACTGTATTTGGGGAGAATTAAACAAAAAGACTATTATGCCCCTAAGATTTCACGACTGAGACGGACCAAACTTAACGAAAGGACTTTTGGAGGCCAATTTTGAAATTCGGAGGATGACAGAAGGTCAAAACAAAAGTTTAGGATCATTGATGGCGGAACCACTAAACTCGATGGACCTTGGCTGGTATTTACTATATATATATATATATATATATATATATATATATATATAGGGAAGGGATCAGGTGCGGGAATAGCTTCCCATGCAGTTAGATGCACATTAACCATTAAACTGACGCACTTTAAGTACACAACACACACACACATTAAGCACACAAACAGAACACCTTAAGAACACCAACCACGCTCCTTAAGCACATTAACCATTAAACTCACGCCCTTAAGGTTTTAAAAATGGTTCACTTTAAGCATACAAATCACGCACCTTAAGATGAAAACAACGCACATTAAGAAGGAAACTCACACACCTAAGTTTCAGCAACTACCCACGCACCTTAAGCACAAAACTCATGCACCTTAAGCATAAAACTCACGCACCTTAAGTTTTTTTTTTTTAAATAACGGTGATTTGATAAATTAAACAACTTATCACTTTAGTACTCTCTTCCTAGGATTTTCTAGGGTTTCCGGTCAGTCCATCAACTTTCATCATGGTAATTGCCAGTTGTTTTCTGCGATTTCGCCCTCTCTGATCACGCATGGCAACGACGTCGAACGCAGCAGGGGTGGCGGGGCTCATAGCCAGGTGGGCAGACTTGGTCCTTGAAGAAGAGGCGAAGGCTTTCATGCCGGCAGTGGAGGCCGAGGGGAGTGTGGAGGTTGCAGACGTAGTGGAGGATACGTGGGGGGTTGTAGGTCGTTTCTTGACAAGGAAGTTGGTAAAGATTGAGTTCATGAGTCAGGTTATGGCATCGGTCTGGCAGCCGGTAAGTGGTGTCGAAGCTACAGAGGTAGAACCTGGCCTGTTCTTGTTCATCTTTCACCATAAAACTGATATGCAGCGAGTCCTAAATGAGGGGCCATGGTCCTTCGACAATAGCACTTTGGTGTGCAAGCAAGTACCGGAGGGGATGATGCTGGTAGATGTTGTGCTTGATTCTGTGGACTTGTGGGTTCAGCTACATGGCTTGCCCAAGGGATACACGACCGAACGGATATTGGAGCAAATTTGGAATTTCTTGGGAAGCTTTGTTAAGAGTGATGATCGGTTTGTGAATGCACTATGGAAAGCTTTTAACCACGTTAGGGTTTCGGTACCTGTTGAAAAGCCCTTAAAAAGACGCATGAATTTTATCAAGCGAGACAAGACGACTTGTTGGGTCTCGTTTAAGTACGAACGGCTGCATACGTACTACTTTTTTTGCGGGTTGTTAGGCCATTCTTACAAGTTTTTCCGTGGTGCAAGGGACTCAGTGGGGCCGGTCGAGGAGTATCCATACGGCCCGGAATTATGTGCGGGAGGACCCCGTGGCCCTAGTCCGGTTGGTGGCAGTTGGCTGTTGCAGCCAGGCCGTCCGTCAACACCACAGCGTCCACCGGTGGTAGTCACGGACGACAGGCAGCGGCCACTTGGGGTGCGTATGGATAGTCACACGGATGATGAGGGTCTGGTCGCTGTGGCCAAGCGTCACCGGGAGGAAGGGGTGACGGCAGACAAGAACAATGGGAGGAGGGGGGTGACGGCAGACAAGAACCAAGTGGGGAAGATGTAGTTATGATCGAGCTTTCAAAAAACTTACAGCAGGCGGGTTCTGGTTCCCAGACCCGCCCGACCCAATGAGTACCCTAAGTTAGAACTGTCGTGGCTTGGGTAATCCACGGACAGTTCGTGAAGTTATGGACCTTGCGTCTGGTAAGAAACCCGACTTTATTTTTTTGATGGAAACCATGGTGGGACGGATACATGCTGAATGTATTCATGTCAAACTTGGCTTTGATGGACTTTTTTATGTGGATAATACAGGTGAGTGGTGGATTGGCTTTATTGTGGCGAAAGAATAATACGACAAGGCTACTCAGTTATTCAAACAATCATGTGGATATTGAGGTTATTATACATGGCTTTCTGAAATGGCGCATGACTGGATTTTATGGCTTTCCGCAGCGCACCGGACGTAATGAGTCGTGGGAGGCATTAAGATCTTTGGCGTCTAGGTCTAATCTGCCGAGGGGTGGTCATTGGCGATTTTAATGACCTCCTGTATCAACACGAGAAAAGGGGGGAAATCCACATCCGGATAGGCTCCTACGCGGTTTTGGGGATACTATTGAGGACTGTGGATTGTCCCAAATGGCTATGGAGGGCTACCCGTTTACATGGGAGCGGGGGAAAGGAACGGTAGACTGGATTGAAGAAATGTTGGATAAATTCTTGGTCACGGAGGCTTGGCGTGAGATTGTAGCAGATGCCAGAGTGAGAAATTTGATAACCCGCAGGTAAGATCACACATCTCTCTTTCTTGGCATCCATGACTCCTTTAGGAGGGGTGGGGCCGGTAAGAGGGGTTTCCATTTTGAGAATGCATGGTTATATGATGAGGGGTGCCGAAATGTAGTGGAGAAATCCTGGGATGAAGGAAGGGACCGTGGATTGCAGAATTGTATTGAATACTGTGGCTCTCGGCTATCACGCTGGGGTGGGGACCGTTTCCATAAGTTCGAAGAGCAGATTATGAACCTCCGGAAAGAGCAACTACGTTTGAAAGGAAAAACTGACCCAATTTCATTGACTGAGTTCCAGCGCCTAGAGGAGCTCTTGAGCCGTGTTGAAAGAAAGTAGCCTAGTTCAGATGAAAAGGTATAGACGCAGGAAGATGCTTTCTGGAGACAACGAGCCAAACAGCACTGGCTCAAAGGTGCTGATGCCAATACCAAGTTCTTTCACAGGTATGCTTCTCACCGTAAAAAGAAAAATACTATTGATAGGCTTATGGATGATAATGGGGATTGGGTGGAAGGTGCATCTATGAGAGGGATTATCTTGAATTATTTTGAAAATATTTTCTGCTCGGGTAATCCGGTAAATGGAGATAATTTCTTTAATGGGATTTCTCCGCGTGTCACTCTGGCACAGAATGAATCTTTACTCCGCCCTTTTGCTATGGAAGAAATAAAATCTGCACTTTTCTCTATGTTTCCTGATAAAGCACCGGGCCCGGATGAAATGAATCCGGGCTTCTACCAACACTTTTGGGATGTGGTGGGGGGAGATGTTTCATCCCTTATAATTGGCTACTTAGAATCTCGCTGTTTCCCGACTGGTCTAAATGAAACTGATGTGGTGTTGATCCCTAAGAAAAAAACACCGGAGCGGGTGTCTGATCTTAGGCCAATTGCGCTCAGTAATGTGATTTATAGGATAATGGCTAAAGTAATTACAAACAGGATGAAGCCACTAATGGACGGAATTATATGAGACTCGCAAAGTGCGTTCATACCTGACAGACTCATAACTGATAATATCTTGATAGCTGCAGAGGTGGGCCATTATCTAAACAGGAAACAGTGTGGGTCAGTAGGCTAGGCTGCCCTTAAGCTGGATATGACTAAAACTTATGACCGCATGGAATGGGCATTTTTACGTGGTATGCTGTTGGCTATGGGATTTGATAATAGATGGGTGGAGCTGATCATGTTGTGTGTATCCACTATGTCTTACAGGTTTTTAATAAATGGCTCTCGTACTCATCTAGTCGTGGGCTAAGACAGAGGGATCCTTTGTCTCCATATCTTTTCATTATTTGTGCGGAGGGTCTCTCTATGTTATTACAGCAGGCACAATCTAATGGCAGTATTCATGGATGTAGAGTGGCTAGGGGAGCTCCCCCTATATCTCACTTATGTTTTTGCGGATGACAGTTTGCTAATTTTTAAAGCTAATATGCAGGAGGCTGGGGTGATTAAGAATTGTTTAACTGTGTATGAGAATTTATCAGGACAGGCAGTTAATTATCACAAGTCAAGTATATGCTATAGCAAGAATACTTGTGAGGGTAACCGGATGAATGTGGTGCAGGAGTTAGGGGTGGAACAGGCCCCAAACTTTGGGAAATATCCGGGGCTCCCCTCCTTTATTAGTAGGAATAAAAAGGTAGCCTTCTCATATATTGAGGACAAAATCAAGCAAAGAATTGGTTCCTGGAATAAGAAGTTTTTATCACAGGCTGGTAAGGAAATCTTGTTGAAAAGTGTGACACAATCTATGCCTACCTTCTCAATGAGTGTTTTATATTGCCTATTTCTGTTTGCTCATCTATTGAGAGAACCATGAACCGGTATTGGTGGAACTCTGGCTCTAATCAAGGTGTCCATTGGAAGGCATGGGATAGACTATGCATCCCAAAGAAACATGGTGGTCTGGGCTTTAAGGAGCTCAAGGCCTTTAATTTGGCAATGTTGGGTAAGCAGACATGGCGGCTACTTACAAAGCCAGACTCCTTAGTAGCGCGTGTCTACAAAGCCAGGTATTACCATAAGGATTCTTTCTTTGAAGCTTATCTAGGAAATAACCCAAGTTTTTGTTGGCGGAGTATTATGGCAGCAAAGGGCTTTGTTTGTAGTGGGATAAAACGAAGGATAGGGAATGGTCAGGAAACGAGAATATGGGATCACCCCTGGCTACAGGATGAGCAGGATCCTATAATCCAAACTGAGATGCCCCCACAATTGGCTAATGCACGAGTGGTAGGATTGATTGATCAAGATACTGGTACATGGGACAGCTCAATCCTAACAGACATTTTTATACCCACAGATGTAGCCAGAATAATGAAGATACCGGTTTCCCCAGAGTATGCGGATACTTGGTACTGGTATGATGATCCTAGAGGAATTTATTCTGTTAAGAGTGGATATAGACGCATTGTTGGGAATTTTGTTGATAACAATAATAACACCTTCAATAAATGGATGGCACTCTGGAAACTTAAAATCCCCCAAAATGGAAACCTTTTTATGGAGAGCCCTGAGTGATATCCTACCCACCACTGAGAACTTGTTTACTAAGAGGGTGGAAGTAGAGCCAGCCTATGCCACGTGTGGAATCGTGCATGAGGATACTATGCATGCATTAGTTTTATGTGATTTTACAAATAACATATGGGGACAATCCAACCTTTCAATCCCTATTATTCAGACAAATAATTTTCATGAGTGGTTTGGTGCGATTTTGGATATTCTTGACACTGATGGTCTGATGTATGTAGCCGCAATCCTCTACCACATTTGGAGGGCAAGGAACAAAGCAGTTTGGGATGCCTATCTACCAAGGCCGAAGAAAGTTTTAATGACGGCTACCTCCGCGCTACACGCATGGCGCACTGTGCACCACATGGCCGTACAGCATGCCACTTCGGCGCCGGCCGAACCTCCCCACGCCACTACCGCCCAACTCGGTGCGCCTCCGCCGGGATTGCCTCCACGCCGTTGCTATGTAGACGCCAATTACCATCACCCGACAAACACCGCCTCGGTTGGAGCAATTTTGCTGGACGGAAATGGAGGTTACATCTCTGCCTACGCTTCCTCTCTTCCAAGTTATTTCTCTCCTCTTATGGCAGAGGCGGTAGCGTGTAAAGAAGCTTTGTCATGGCTAAAGAATCGTGGAGAGCACTCTATAGAGCTATACACTGATTGATTGTTTAACGGTTCAGCAATATCTAACTACTACGGCCCGCCCTGATCGCACGTATATTGGTTACGCAATTGAAAGTTGCAGGAACTTTATGTCTACTTTTAATTCTTGCTTAATTAGATTTATTCCTAGATCAGAGAACTATTTAGCTCATACTCTAGCTACATCAGCTATTAGTTAGTTTACTACTATGTGCTGGGATTCAATCCCACCGTCCACGATTTCAGCGTATTTTGAATAAATGCCACCATGGCTCCTTTCAAAAAAAAAGTACACAACCCCACGCACCTTAAGCACAAATCTCACGCACCTTAAGCACAAACTCACGCACCTTACCCACAAAAATCATGCAACTTACATTTGACCTAAATGTAAAAAATTACCAAAATACCATCGCATTTTTTTTATTTAATTTTGGTAATCTAAATGTTGATTTAAGCAAAATCAATGGTTCTCCTTTCACTACCGCACAACTGCACCTGGCACCCTCAACCGCACAGGAACCCATTTCTATAAAGAGAGAGAAAGAGAGAGAGAGAGGGAGAGAGAGAGATAGTTGCGTTCAAATCTTGTGAGGGCTAATCTTGTGCATTTGTTTTTTTTTTATTTATTTAGATGATACATATTTGATTTCCTAATATGACATGAATTGATTTTTTTAAGTGGGGGTAGTAGTGTCTTTTTCCTTCTTTTTTTTAAGTGTCAAAGCATGGGTAATCTTTTGCCAAATTTGTTTTCTATTTTCTTTGATCATTACCGTTGCGATTTGGAGTCACAATTTTTCATTATCGATCGGCTATTCGTCCATGAAAAGTGATCAATATTTTTTAAATTTTTTTCGCTAGTTCTTTTGAGTATAATATTGACTATATTTGGATGTTGGTATATATGTACACATGTCTGTGTAGTACGATTGTGCAGTCAGGTGTACTGATTGTACAACCCAGTAATAGTGTGGTCCGGAAATCTTTCATGATGACTCATCCAGCAATAATCTTACCTACGAATTTTCCCCTTGTATAGGTTGGGCGCTTTCACTATTCAGCCATGGATGCAAAGAGACTCAACAAGTGAACTAGGCTTGGGTATTCGCTTATCTATTTCTTTCGTTAAAGGAGATTCGATAAAAGATGGAATAGGAACGACGTGTTTCCAGAACGAACAAGATACAGGTTGAGAAGGGGAGTTAGCAATGTTAGACAAGATTGTAATGGGCATATATAGGACATGTATTGATGTACCAGATCAGCTAATGCTCACAAGTTATGCAAGGACATTGGGATGTCCATCGTAGGATTCTTCCGCGATATTTGAATGCACAACCAGAGAGTTTTTCGATGCTCGATATTCTGTATAGGAATGCATAGCTTCTAATAAAGAGTGATTTGCCCCCTAATCGTATATTTTCTAATATTTTAAAAGGATTTGTTTTCTTAATCAGTATGATTTGTTCCTTTTAATCTCAATCGTGTATCATTATAATTTAATAGTCTAAATTAGTATTCACGTTAATTTTGAACAAATGCAAAGTAATCTTGACTTGGTAAAAACTCCAAATATGAAAAATAATAAAATATAATGAGATTTGATTTTTCTCGATGACCATGATGCCTAACTGAACTGAATGGTAAAGTTGGTACAGCGTGATAATGCAACCATGTAAATGTGTCTCTAATTTGGTCAACTTTGAAGCGAAAATAAGAAAGGATCCAAGTAGAAACTCTCAGAAAAAAAAAAAAAAAAAAAAAAAAAAAAAAAAAAAAAAAAAAAAAAAAAAGGCCTCGACCTCGGATTTGATGAAGACACTGAAGCTTCCAACGATTTCCACTTCACTCTAGTTGGTCGCCTCATCACTGAAAAGATCGTCAAGTTTGCCTTTATGCGTGACACAATGGCTGCCGTCTGGCGTCCTAGAATGGGTGTAGCAGCCAAAGAGCTCTTGAACAACACCTATCTCTTTCAGTTCTTCCATGACATTGATATGCAACGCGTCCTCAACGACGGGCCATGGTTTTTTGAGCAAAATCGTCTCGTCCTCGCGAAAACCCAACCAGACATTCCCCCCATGGTTATCCCACTCAACATTGCTGACTTTTGGATCCAAATACATGATTTACCGCTTGGCTTCTTCTCGGAGAAATCGATCTCGGCTATCGGAAACTTCATTGGAGAATTTATCAGTATTGACGAAGCTGCTCTCTCCGGCTGGCTGAAATCTTTCATTCGTATTCAGGTCAGAATTGATATATCTAAACCTTTGGTCAGTCAGAAGCGTATCAAGCGAAATGGTGGTGATTGGAGTTGGATTTCATTCAAGTATGAACGATTACCAAATTTTTGTTTCATTTGCGGTTTGATCGGCCACACTGAGAAATTTTGTGTCAAGCTCTTCGAAGGATTCTCTCCAACAATGGAAAAACAGTTTGGGCCATGGCTACGAGCGCCTAATCGCCGCCCGTCACCAGTGACCGGAAACAGGTGGGTCGTCTCCGACCAGACTGAGCGCTTAACGACAACTTTTCCCTCTGGGCAGAGCCAGGACAGCGTTGAGGGTGGTACAGGCGCATATCCCGGTCGGGTACAGAGGAGCACACAGTGTACAACTTTCCCAGTGATGCAACACGTAGCCTCGGGTACTGCTGTACAACATACGACTACTGGTAACGACATAAACATGGAGCAGGTGGACAACCGAATTCCTTCTGATGGGCTGGTCATTCTAGACCAGAAGCGTAGACGGACTGATACGTTTGGGCCTGATGAGGAACCCAATCTTGGGCCAACAGCTGAGCCCACAATCTCTCCTTTTGATCTGAATGGACCTTCTATTTTTCCAAAAAACTTGCCAAGGGCGGGACCTGCGGATCAAGCTCACCCAGAACAATGAGTCTCTTAGCTTGGAACTATCGTGGGCTTGGGAACCCAAGGACAATTCAGGTTCTTGTGGACCTAGTCTACTCTAAGAAGCCCTATGTTATTTTTTTAGCTGAAACTTTTGCAGGTCAAAACAAGATCCACTCAATCAGAATTAAAATGGGCTACTCTGGTCTCTTTTGTGTTAGCAATGAAGGTCATAGCGGTGGTCTAGCTCTCTTATGGAAGGAAGGCACGATTGTCACGATTCAATTTTTTTCAAAGCACCACATTGATGCAATAGTCTCTCTTAACACCGGGGATGTTGAATGGCGTTTTACAGGTTACTACGGATCCCCTGAACGGCACCGCCGGTCGGAATCATGGTCTCTCCTCAATGAACTCTCTCGCAACAGTACCCTTCCCTAGGCAGTAATGGGCGATTTCAACGATATTCTTAACCCGGAGGAAAAAAGCGGAGGTAATCCACAGCCAATGAGACTCATCCAAGGCTTCCGGGAAGCAGTTGAAGCAAGTGGTTTGAAGGATTTTGCCTTTGATGGTCACCAATTCACATGGGAACGCTCTAAAGGTACCCCCCCCCCCCCCTATGGATTGAAGCTAAACTTGATAGAATTCTTGTTTTTTATTCTTGGTGTGACCTCTTCTCTAACGCCAAAGCTTGCTCTATCACTACCCCAAAGAGTGACCATATGCCTCTCTATCTTCAAATTTTACCACCTCATATTCCAAACCCCAGCAGTCGTTTTCGCTTTGAGAACCTGTGGCTCCGGGATGCTAATTGTCGTAACATCATGATTGAAAGTTGGTCGAAAACCCAAGGCCAAAATCTCATGGACAGGGTGGGTAGATGCGGTAAAGATATCTGGATTTGGGGAAAGGAATTCGCACGAGATTTCCAGAAACAGTTGGACTATTGGAGAAGACGTATGGAGTCACTAAACACAGAAGGGATCAACATGGCATATTCCTTTTTAATGAAGCTCAATCTCAGTATCTTCGTAATCTACAGCAACAAAGTGATTATTGGCGCCAACGAGCAAAACAGTTTTGGTTGAAAGATGGTGACACTAACTCTGGCTTATTTCACAAAACGGTTAGACGAAGACAACAAGCCAACCGTTTTACCAAGCTTAAGGACAGCGAGGGCAATTGGATTGAAGGAGGTACTAATCTGGGCACCCTTATTACTTCATACTTTCATGATTTGTTTAGCCTTACTGTGGGAAATATGTGCTCTGTTATTGACTGCATTGAGCCTTTGATTTCTGATGTGCATAATGTCTCTTTATGTAAAACTGTAACAATTCAAGAGGTAAAAGATGCTATTTTTTATATGAAACATGATAAATCCCTGGGACCCAATGGCCTTAATCCGGGATTTTTTCAGCATTTTTGGGATATCTTAGGCAATGAACTTTTGCAATTTTGCTCCGATTTCTTTCTTTCCGGGAACCTGCCTGAGAGCCTAAACAATACCCATATGGTCCTAATTTCCAAAAAATCCAAACCAGATTGCATGGGCAACCTAAGATCTATTTCTCTTTGTAATACACTCTATAAGCTTCTCTCTAAGATTCTTGCCAACCGCATAAAGCCTTTACTTACCAGAGTTGTATCTGAGTCTCAATCAGCTTTTGTCCCGGGCAGACTTATCTCTGACAACATCATGTTAGCCTATGAAGTCAATCACTATCTCAAGAGAAAAAAACAAGGAAATGTGGGTTTCGTGGGTGTCAAATTGGATATGAGCAAAGCATTTGACAAAGTTAGCTGGGCCTTTCTCTTAGCAGTTTTAACTAGACTGGGATTTTCTAATCACTTTGTTAATCTGGTCCGGGAGATGATCACAACTGTTAGATTCACTATTCTTCTTGAAGGAAAAGCTATTGGTACAGTTATCCCAAATAGAGGCCTAAGACAGGGCGATCCTATTTCACCATACCTCTTCATCCTTATCCCTGAATCCTTCCACCTTTTGATCTAGAAACCCCCAAAGATCGGGAACCCTCCATGGAATTTCCATCGCTATAAGAGCCCCAACCATCACCAATCTTTTCTTTGCCGATGATTGCTACATTTTCTACAAAGCGACCCCTTCAGAAGCTACCACTCTTAGGAACATCATTGAATCCTTCACTATACCCTCAGGCCAAATAGTCAACTACTCTAAATCTACCCTTACCTTCAGTAAGAACACAAATGTCATCTCCAAGGACTCCTTTTGTAATATAATGGAAATTAGAGAAGGAAACTTGAATGGAAATTATCTTGGTCTTCCCTCAGTTATTGGCAGAAATAAGCGTGAAATACTTGGATTCATAAAAGATAAAGTTGTTGGCCGAATTAAAAGTTGGATCATCGTTTCCTCTCAAGAGCCGGAAGGGATATTCTAATAAAAAATGTGATACAAGTTATACCAACATTTGCAATGAGCGTCTTTCTTCTACCAATTGAGATGGGAAAGGACATTGAAAGAATCATGAACAGCTTTTGGTGGGGTCGTGATGGGGAGAACAATAGGGGTATTCGATGGAAAAGTTGGGAGAGATTAAGCACCCCTAAACGTTGGGGAGGTTTGGGCTTCAAAAGAATTAGGAATTTCAATATTGCAATGTTGTGGAAACAAGTGTGGCGTCTCATTCAACAACCTAATTCCTTGCTGTCAAGAGTATATAAGGCCAAGTATTACCCAAACTCTTCTTTTCTCGATGCTCAAACGGGAAGTAACCCATCTTTCATTTGGAGAAGCATTATGGAGTCCCAAATTTTTCTAAAAAGGAGTTGTAAGTGGAGAGTGGGTGATGGGAACTCTATTAATGTCTGGACTGATCCATGGCTTCCAAACAATGACTACCCTTTTATCCAATCAATCATGCCAGCCCAACTCAGGGAGATGAAAGTGGCCTCCATCATCAATCATACAGGTTCTTCATGGAATATCTCTCTCATTGACTCCATTTTTTATCAGCCCGATAAGGAGCAAATCAAGAGCATAGCTCTTCCTGAAACCACCATTTCTGATAAGATTATCTGGTTGGAGGATGAAAAAGGCACTAATTCAGTTCGAAGTTGTTATAGAAGCTTAATGGAGAATATGGACCCTGCTCAAATTCCCTTATGGACAAGATTTTGGAAGTTCTTTCTGCCACCTAAAATCAAATCTTTCTTCTGGCAGCTTTGCTCAACATCCCTTCCCACATATGATAACTTGAGAACAAAACATGTTCAGGTGCCTCATATTTGTCAGCTTTGCAACACTGAAGATGAAACTGCTTTTCATCTGTTTGTTAGATGTCTTTTAGCAAAATGTTGTTGAAACTTGCTGGGGGGGTTTGATTATCAATCCAGTAATTCCCTCTTTAGATGGCTTGAACAGATATTTAATAACTTGGATGAAAAGGGAATGTGTCTGCATATTTCGGTTTGTTGGAAAATATGGGAGGCTAGGAATGAAAAATTATGGAATCACAAAATTCTTACTGCATCCTATATCTGTCAGTCTGCAAGCACTTATCTATTTCAATGGTCTAATGCAAATCTTACTGTTAACTCCACTGCCAGGGCCCCAGATTATAATGAAGCTTGGACCAGACCTCCTCCAGGCATGCACAAACTCAATGTTGACGCTGCACTTGATGTTGCTAACAAGAAGATGGGCTTCGGATTTGTTCTTCATGATTCCACTGGTTCGCTAGTTGCAGCTCGACGTTTCCCATGGTTTTCTATTTTCAAGCCGAATGAAGCTGAGGCAATTGGAGTTCGTTAAGCATTGAAGTGGATCAAGAGCTTAAGAATTGACAATCTGCAGTTGGAGAGTGATTGTCTCCAAGTTATTAACAGCTTATCCCATGCGCATGATTTATTTTCTTCTTTTGACTTAATTGTTAATGATGTTAGGAAAATAGCTTCAAGTTTTAGTAACTTATGCTTTTTGTTTGCAAAGCGGTCTGCGAACAGGGTTGCCCATTTGCTAGCTCGGGAAGCCCTTTCTATGCCTGACTGTTCGGACTGTTCACTGTCTCCATTTCCTTCCATTGCTCATGCTTTGAGCATGGACTCTACTTAATATAGTTTTCGTTCTTTTGCTTCAAAAAAAAACACGATCCAGGTAAAAATTCTCAGAAAAAAAATGGTCAAATTAACGCACTGCTGGAAATTATAAAATTTCTGACCACCTGAAAGTGATCTTAAATCAAGTCGAAAGTAAAAAGTGGTCGGAAATAGCAACAAAGATTTTTCCGGATACCAAAAGTGATCGGAACAAGGCTTTCGACTTGATTTAAGATCACTTTCAGGTGGTCGGAAATTTCATAATTTCCAGTAGTGACGACTCTAAAAATTATTTAAAACAAAACTTTATAGTATAAGTTTATTCACTTTTAATATAAAACTTTTATACTTTGTAGTATAAATCTTTGCACTTTATAGCATACTAGTATTTTACCCGTGCCTTGTACGGAAAAAAAATTGTTATTATGAATTTAAATTTAAAAAATAGAAAAAAATGAAAAGATGCTAAAATGTACAATATAATAATAAAGTTAGACTTTTATATATTTGGTCAAGTATCTATTTTCATAGCATACAAAATTTAAATTTAAATTAAATTTTGTATGGTTAATATAATCTCAAATCATATACATATTTAGATAAATGTATACACTACTGGAAATTATGGAATTTCCGACCACCTGAAAATGGTCTTAAATCAAGTTGATACCAAAAAGTGGTCGGAAATAGCAACAAAGGTTTTTCCAGATACCAAAAGTGGTCGGAACAAGGCTTTTGACTTAATTTAAGATCACTTTCAGGTGGTCGGAAATTTCAGAATTTCCAATAGTGATAGAAAAATTCATATAATTAAGTTGATTTATTCCTAATTGTATTTCATATATATTATAATTCTACAATTTCAAATATCAGTTTAGAAAAAAACGTGGTGAACTTTTGTAAATGTCTCAAACGTAACTAATATTACTTTTTGCCCTTAAAAAATAAACTTATGTACTTGTAGTATAAATCTTTCTAGTTAAAGAAAGTTATCAAAATGCAACCATGTTTTTGTTAACTTATATTGCTCTTTGCACTAGTAGTATAAATTTATTCATTTATAATATAAAACTTCACTTTTGTAGTATAAATCTTTCTATTTCAAAGTTAGAAAAAATTTGTCAAAATATCACATCATTTTTTATAAATTTTCCTACATTCGCAGGCGTTAATATGGACTAGATCAAGGGTTGAAATCTCACTCCAAATTTTACCTGGACGCCTCTTTTTATTTGATCCAAATTATATATATATATAATATATATATATATATATATATATATATATATATATATATATATATATATATATGATCACTATATTCTAATATATGATAATTCAAAAGTATCATTATTTTAAGGAATTATGAAACATTATTTTAACTAATTTTTTAAATTTTGTTACTTAACAATATTTTAATATTGGGTATAAGTTTTTGCGCATCGCGCGTACAAATTGCTAGTATATATATATATATATATATATATATATATATATATATATATATATATATGTATAATAATTTACAAATAATACTAAGCTAACACCTACATATATGATATATTGATATGTATACAAAATAATATATATATACATATTATTTATAATTAAAATTTAATATTCATATAAATATTTAATTAAAATATAATTTATAATTAAATTAATTGTTATATGATAATTTTAATAAAATTATAACTAAAAATAGGAAAAAGATATGATAGATATAGGTGTATGGTAAGATTGGTGGTCATATTAAATACTAATGGTGTTATAACGGTGTAAGGGTAATTTTGTCCAATACAAATCAAATGTACAACAATTAAAGCAAAATGTATATATTTATTAGCATATGAAAAAGGGGACAAAAATCAAGGACATAACTTGTATTGGCACTTATTATGTTTTTATTAGATTAGATATATATATATATATATATATATATATATATATATATATATATATATATATATATATATATTGTAATTTTGCATTTCCTCATTTTTAATCAAATTAACTGGATTAATCAACTGATGAAATGGGCTGACTAATTCAGCGATGAAGTCAGTCAGTAAGGCAGATCATTGAGATGAATATAGAAAGAGATAACGGCACAAAGCAAAAACACAAGATGTTTACCCAGTTCGATACAGTGTGTATCTACGTCTGGGGGACGATCACATAGGCGTCCAATCCACTAAATCATAATCCAATGTACAAAAGTAGAGAAACAATAATCTCACCCAAGTGCCCCACACAAGGTACGTACCCAGTCTACACAGGTTTAGTGGATTGTTGAACGTGGAGAACCATGCATACAGAAGTCCAATGAAATCCCTTCACTTGGAGAGCTAACTCTGATGCAGTCCACTTCAATGACGCTCTTCTCGGTTGTTCCCACAACAGTGTGATCGTAGTGTCCTTTCGTTTAAGCAACAGTAATTCTTCTCAAGTTCTTCATCATAATCACCATGAACATATTGTATTGAGAAGAGGCATGATAATCAAAGATCTGATCTCATCAAACTGATTTGGAGTGTCCTTTTCTTCATAAAAGCGTAACCCTAATTCTCGTCAAATAAGAGTACTTATAGTTCCATAGAAGGAACACTCTCCATAAATATCTTTGATTGTAGATGGTAGGACAATATTTGAAGAATGTAATCTTAAAGATTCGGTCCATACCTTTCCAAAGCAGATACGCTGATCTTCTTTCCAAGTGTGTCTTCTGTAAAGTGCATTCAGCCTTTAAGGAAACAGCTTCCTAAAACAGATCTTCAGTGTCAGTCCCTCTGTTGTTGTATCTGATTGATCAGTCCTCAGTAGAAAAAACCGACACTAAGCTAACCCTATCTTAGTTTGCCATAATAATATTGCCAATTATAAGTTGGGGTTTTTCGAGCAATTAAAACACTAACATACATATATATATATATATATATATATATATATATATATATATATATATATATATATGTTTATATGAGAACCTATATTAACATGTGAATGAGAACCAATTTGGGCAATTTATCTAGATTAGTTAACACTTCATATCATCTATAACACAATGCACACACGTAGTGCACTGTAAATACAATGGACACATGTAGTGCATCACGTCCTAGGTTACAATGCACAAACGTTGTGCATCACGTCCTAGGTTACAATGTACAAACATTGTGCACCACGTTCTGAGTTGACTTTTTTTATGCACCATGTTCTGGTCGTCGGATAAAAAATGCAAAGTAATCTTAACTTGATAAAAAATTTGCAAAAACTCCAATAAGAAAAATAATAAAATAAAATGTGATTTGTTTTCCCTAGATGTCCATGATGCCAATCTGAATTGAATGGTATAGCGTGAATGCGTGATAATGTAGCCGTGTAGACGTGTTGCTAATTCGGTCAACCTTGAAGCGAAAATAAGAAACCAACTATGCCCTATCGGCTATCACATCTATCTACTATATATATATATATATATATATATATATATATATATATATATATATATACTATCTATCTACTATACTAATAAGAGCCCAAGAGAGTTAGGCCTATAATGGGTAGAAAAAATGGCGGTCACAGATTTTAATCAAATGAATGGCTCAGATTAATTAAAAGATTGATCAGATTTAAATTTTACACTAAAATTTCTTAAAATACCCACACATCGTTATTAATTCCGTTAAAATTTTAAGAATTGCCGTTAGTTCACCGTTAACTTACTCATTGATTTTAATAAAAAAAAAAAAAAAAAAAAGGTCTTAGGTTCGAACCTCATCCCAATCAAAGTTGGCATAATTAGTACTCTATTTTACTCTTATTAAATTATTATATAAATAATAATTTAGTAGTTACAACAAAAAATAATACATATGCATTTCTTTAATTTAGAATTATGTGTCCACAATGCGTTTATTCAAAAAAAAAATTATTCATTATCAATCAATTAAATAAGAGAAATAATTTTATTAATTATATTGTCTTTATTTTTCTTCAATATAAAAATTCTTTATATTCAAATTTATTAATTGATTATATTCGTTACATTATCCTTACAATGTCTTTATTCAGTGAAATTTTTTTTATTAATTATCAATAAATTAATTAAAAGAAATATTTTCATTAGTTATATTGTCTTTATTTTTCTCAAATGGAAAAAATTTTACATTCAAATTCATCAATTGCTTATATTCACTACATTATCTATTATCTCTTTTGTGCACTATTTTTCTAATTAAATATCAAAGTTATAATACAAAATAATGCTATATATTTATTTACCAAGTATTTTATTAATACCATGAAAAAATTTAAAAAATATAATTAATAAAGCCAACCATATTAACTACTTGAGAGATTTTGTGACAACGAGAGTATTCAAATCACACAACAAATTGAAGTGAGAACTACCTCGCAATGTCCTTGTTTGACAATCAGCAGTTAGCGGTTAGCGTTAGCGGATTATACTAGCGAATTTGACCAGCGAATTTATTTAATTATTAACATTGGGTAGAAAAAAAATGACCGCCAAATTATTAAATCAAATGAATGGTTCATATTGTTCAGGTTTTAATTTTTTCTTTTAAGATTTTCTAATTAATCCTTAATTATATGATTATCCATTTAACTTTTCCGTTAATTCACCGTTAGTCTAATTTTAATATTAAAGTCTAATATAGAATTATAACTACACCATTAATCTAATTCTAATATTAAAGTCTTAATAGAACTTAACCACAAATCCTAATGTCGGAATCTCCTCAAACAATATTAGTATATATTTAATATTCTATGTCCTAATTTTTATTTGTTCTCCCTTATGTCTCGTATTTGGTTTCAACCATACCTATACAATTATTTTATTGACAATTATAATCAATCTTGACTATATTATCTTGCATTTGTAAACTTAGAATTACCTATTTAACCCGCACGGGCTTAGCTCAATGGTTTAGTGGGTAGTATTTGGGAGAAGAGACGAAGGTTTGAACCTCGGCAGCGGCAGTGCGGGAATTATGTCCAAAGTGGGCAGATTCCTTGTGCGTATCAGCATTTGGCCCTGTCTGCTGAACCATTGAGTCACCGTGATTTACAACTTCCCACAATGCTCTGTCGGGTCGGAATGTGGGGTGCCCTTGGGGTTGGGGACTCAACCTTTGGGAGAATAATTACCTATTTAAATACGCAAATTCAACCTTCAATTATCTATGCATGAACAATTGCAATATAATCCTGTATTAATATACTTTAAAGTACTTATTTAAAAAAAAACATTGGGCATTATCCCAATCGCGCAATGCGCGTAAAAAACTAGTATATACTAATAAGAGCCCAAGAGAATTAGGCCTATAATAGGTAGAAAAAATGACGGTCACAGATTTTAATCAAATGAATGGCTTAGATTGATTAAAAGATTGATCAGATTGAATTTTACCCTAAAATTTCCTAAAATACCCACACACCGTTACTAATTCCGTTAAAATTTTAAGAATTGCCGTTAGTTCACCGTTAACTTACTCATTGATTTCAATAAAAAAAGTCTTAGGTTCGAACCTCATCCCAATCAAAGTTGACATAATTAGTACTCTATTTTACTCTTATTAAATTATATAAATAATAATTTAGTAGTTACAATAAAAAATAATGCATATGCATTTCTTTAATTTAGAATTATGTGTCCACAATGTCTTTATTAAAAAAAAAATATTCATTATCAATAAATTAAATAAGATAAATAATTTTATTAGTTATATTGTCTTTATTTTTTTCAATATAAAAATTCTTTATATTCAAATTTATTAATTGATTATATTCGCTACATTGTCCTTACAATGTCTTTATTCAGTGAAAAACAAATTATTAATTATCAATAAATTAATTAAAAGAAATATTTTCATTAATTATATTGTCTTTATTTTTCTCAAATGTAAAAACTTTTACATTCAAATTCATCAATTGATTATATTCACTACATTATCTATTATCTTTTTTGTGCACTATTTTTCTAATTAAATATCAAAGTTATAACATAAAATAATGCTATGTATTTATTTACCAAGTATTTTATTAATACCATGAAAAAATTAAAAAAAATATAATTAATAAAGCCAATCATATTAACTACTTGAGAGATTTTGTGATAAAGAGAGTATTCAAATCACACAACAAATTGAAGTGATAACTATCTCGCAATGTCCTTGTTTGACAATCAGCAGTTAGCGATTAGCGTTAGCGGATTATACTAGCGGATTTGACCAGCGAATTTATTTAATTATTAACATTGGGTAGAAAAAATGACCGCCAAATTATTAAATCAAATGAATGGTTCATATTGTTCAGGTTTTAATTTTTTTCTTTTAAGATTTTCTAATTTATCCTTAATTATATGATTATATGATTATCCATTTAACTTTTCCGTTAATTCACCGTTAGTATAATTCTAATATTAAAGTCTAATATAGAATTATAACTAGACCATTAATCTAATTCTAATATTAAAGTCTTAATAGAACTTAACCACAAATCCTAATGTCAGAATCTCCTCAAACAATATTAGTATATATTTAATATTTTATGCCCTAATTTTTATTTGTTCTCCCTTATGTCCCAATTTGGTTTCAACCATACCTATACAATTATTTTATTGACAATTATAATCAATATTGACTATATTATCTTGCATTTGTAAACTTAGAATTACATATTTAACCCGCACGGGCTTAGCTCAATGGTTTAGTGGGTAGTATTTGGGAGAAGAGACCAAGGTTTGAACCTCGGCGGCGGTAATGCGGGAATTATGTCCAAAGTGGGCAGATTCCTTTTGCATATCAGCATTTGGCCCTGTCTGCTGAACCAGGGCCCTTGGGGTTGGGGACTCAACCTTTGGAAGAAGAATTACCTATTTAAATACGCAAATTCAACCTTCAATTATCTATGCATGAACAATTTCAATATAATTTTGCCTTAATATATTTTAAAGTACTTATTTAAAAAAAAAAAAACATTGGGCATTATCCCAATCGCGCAATGCGCGTAAAAAACTAGTTGATTTAATAAATGAAAAGTTTTATTTAAAATTTGTTTTTAACTTTAAGTTGACTGTTTAATTTTTGTCAAATATTAAGAATTTAAGTTTGGGTTGAATTACCAAGACTATGTGGTCTAATAGTATTCGGGTTGGACACTTGGACTTCTATTTGGAATGTTATGTTATGAGTTCGAGCCTCGCTTCAGAACAGATACTACAATGTAATAGGGCCAGTAACATTCAAATAAAAGTTTGGGTTGAATTTTTGTATACATAAAAATGCAAAATTAAATATTGAATCTTAAAATTATAGATTTAGGGTAACTTAATTTACTTTCTCAAAAATCTAAGGTTGAGTATATGGAGTCCGAAATCAGAAGAAGCAGCGAAACCTTAAAAAAAAAAAAAAAAAAAAAAAAAAAAAAAAAAAAAAAAAAACTGCACTTATGTAATGAGGAATTGTTGTGCGCATTTCCTGCACGATACGCGGACCTCAACAAATCTAGTCGCAATCGAAGGACCACATCGCACCCACGTGGATTCCTTCTTCTCTAAGCCTTAGAAGAAATATGTTATTTTCTTTATTACAATTATTACATAATGTCTCTTTTTATTTGATAATTTTTAAGAAAGATTTTTAAAAAATAAAAATAAAAATTATTGGATATTCATTGACTAATTGGTCACGTTTACGCTTTAGATGATAAAAAAATTCATGTAATAAACAAATATTGGGTGAAAAAGTTTTAAATAAATTATATTTGTGTGCATGAACACAATAAATTCAAAGTTTTTATATTTTAAATTCCAAATTAGTTACAAGAGTGTAAATAAAGTGAGTCCTATGATTCCTGCGTATATGACTTGCTCTATGTTGAAGGGTTTCCAGACTCAAATAGCATCAGTTTTCAAAGATATCTCTTATTTAAGATGAATGTGACCTCTTATTTATAATCGTAGGATAAGTGAGTTTTGCCCGCATGGACTTAGCTCAATGATTCAGTGGGCAGCATTTGAGAGAAAAGACCAAAGGTTCGAACCTTTTGGGAGAAGAGGAGGATAAGAGAGTTTTAATAGGTTCAAACTTTGATATTAATTATCTAATTAAACAAATTAAATAATATCAACATTATCAAAAATGTATTCAAAAGTATTATTATCAAATTTTCAATGTCAACAATGTGATTATCATTTAAATATTAAACACATTCACACATTAGGCTAGTGTGTCTATACAATAGTTATTTGAATGATATTTAGTACCAATTTATTTATTTATTTATGTTTGTTTAATAAGAGAGAGAAATTGAATGAGTCATATTGTCTCATTATTTTAATGTTGTTATAGATTGTTAATATTTATTTGATAATAATAAAAATAATGAAAAGTTTGATTTTCTTCTTCCTCAACTATGTCGAATTTCCAACCTTAGTTTTTTTTTTTTTCAAATATTATCTAACAAAACAATGAGCTAAGCACTTGCAAACAAAAAGAAAAAGTTTATTTTATGAACATTAAAATTTTTTATAAAGTAAATAAAAATAAATATAATTTTTATTTAGTTTAGTGCTTATGGATATTAAAATTTATGTTTATGAACATATAGAGTAAATCTTACGAACATAATATAAAATGATTATTATTACACATAATGCATATTTAATATAATGTATATTTAGTATTTATATACATTACAGTTAATAAATTAATTCGAATCTAATAAATTAATCAGCCCATGGGAAATGAGGAAATTCTGAAGTCTTAACGACACGCAGTAAAATATCCAAATTTGAGTGGGTCCCACTGTCCTCACGACTATTTCGTTTCACAAACGTAAGCGAAGGGAAAAGGCGCGTAGACTTTTCTCACGTTCTACTTCGCCGTTTCGCTCAAGTTGTCCTCATCATAAATTAAAGTGTTAATAACCAAAATGGTCCCTCGACTATGCTGTAATTATCAATTTGGTTCTCGACTATTATTTTTACCTAATTAAATTTTTAATTATGTAATTTTTGTCCAATTTGATTCTTTGTTAATTTGACTGTTTGTTAACTGTTAAAGTGGAAATAAAGTTATAATTTTACAAGTTTTCTCCTTCATCCTCATTTAGCAACGCCAAACCATACAACAATAAGCTCCGGTTGACTTTCAAACCAGTCAGTGTCAAAATAGTGGGTGTGCCTCGGAGAGTCCAAGGATTTGATTTTCAACGATTTTTTGACGGTCGGAAGCCGATCGGAACGTATTGCTGCATGGTTTGACACTGCTATATGAGGAGGAAGGAGAAAACTTGTAAATTACAATTTTATCCCCACTTTTGACAGTCAACAAACATTCAAATTAACAGAGAACTAAATTGGATAAAAATTAAATAGTTGAGGACTTAATTAGATAAAAATAATAATCAAGGACTAAATTGATAATTGTAACATTGTCGAGGGATCACTTTGGTTATTAACTCTAAATTAAACATGCTATACTCTCCTTCAACAATAATTAATATTGTTTACGTATTCATCAAATTAATTGGTTAGTTTGAAATGGTTTTGATAATATTTAACTCTAATGTAATCTCCAAATATGTAAATTTAAAATAATAAAGATATGGAATAAATAAGTTCGAAATTTCATATTTTTAATTACTATATAAATTAAAAAAATTCATATGGGTCCTATTTGGTAAAATAGTTAGCTTATCAGCTAATTTTGACTTATTTGACCACTATTAATTATTTGACTTATTTAAAAAATCAATATAAATGTTTAATTAATTATTTTTTTGTAACTTCAAAATGCTAAAATTCAAAAACCTGTTTAAATCAACTTTTTCAATTAGCATTTTTAGAAAATAAATTATATCAAACAACTGTAAGAAAACAACTAATTTACTAAACACGTTTCTAAAATCAGCTAATGTTATCAACTAGTTATGCCTTCGAATTAACCCAATCAGCTAACAACTATTTACCAAACATGGCTATGGTATTTATTTATCATTTGCTAATTATATTTAATACAATTCAGTGCCCAAGACAATAATATATTTTATTAGCACGACAGTTTAGCGTAGTTGGTTCGTCACATAATTTAAAAGTTATGATCGAAATTAATAGTGTAGATATTTGAATTCTACTACAAATATGTATAGAAAAAATGATTCAAAGATACTTAGAAGGTTTAGATTAAATCTCTTATGCATAAATAAAAACTTGAATATGATCGGTGAATTGATTACGCGATAGGAACGAAATTTTGTGAGCTTATCATTAGTTCAGAGTTCAAACACCCCACCCCACCCCACGCGTTTCTTTCAGCGACTTCTTTCCTACTTCCTCTGTCCATATTCAATAGTCAATACAATCCAATCCTCTCACTTGGCTATATTTAATTATCCTCTATTTCGAAAAAACAATTATCCTCAACACAAAATTAAAATTTCCTCTATTCTCTGATTCCTCGATCAAAGAAAAGCAAAGAAGATCGGGTCTAGTGGTTCAGTCCAAGTGTTAATTTTACTAAGAAATATCGATGGTGAGGGTGAGCAACAACCTGCTGGGAATTCTGAACATAATCACATTCTTAATCTCCATTCCGATCATCGGCGGCGGGATATGGCTATCCAGGCAAGCCAACACGGAGTGCGAGCGTTTCCTGGACAAACCTGTGATAGCCCTAGGGGTTTTCATCATGCTGCTCTCACTCGCAGGCCTCGTCGGCGCCTGCTGCCGGGTCACCTGGCTCCTCTGGATATACCTATTCGTCATGTTCCTCCTCATCCTCCTCCTCTTCTGCTTCACTATCTTCGCCTTTGTGGTCACCAACAAGGGCGCCGGCGAGGCCATCTCCGGGAAAGGCTACAAGGAGTATCGGCTTGGGGACTACTCCAACTGGCTTCAGAGGAGGGTGAATAGGAACTGGCGGAGGATTCGGAGCTGCATCGAGGACAGTAAAGTCTGCAAGAGCTTGATTGATGAAGGATCTGGAACTCCGGTTCAAAGTTTCTACAACCAACATCTCTCCGCCCTTCAGGTATATATATCATATGCTCACCATTAATTTCTTTACTATTTATGGAATTATAATAATTGAATAGGTTGGATCTCCTTTAATTTGTGTTGGAATTCTGTGTTTTGTTTTGAATTTTGGTTTTTGATTTTGTTTTTGGGGTGTGGAACTCAACTCTGTGTGTGTGATGGATGCTTGCTTCATTTCTCTCTACTTCAGTTGACTTTTGAATTTATTATTAAAAAATTGCTGCTGCTTCTTCTTATTCTGGGAGTTACCAATCTTACTTTAACCTATCATTTGTTGAATTCATGGATCTAATCCAAAAGTTAAAAAGTATGTGTTTTCAAAAAAGAGTTAAAAAGTATATTTATGTGCTTCTTTTTGTTACATGATGATATAAAGTTGTGGCTTTTCAAATGTTGGGGATGTGGGGTTTGAATATGAATTATTTTAATAATGATAATAATAATAATAATAATAATAATAATAATAATTATTATTATTATTATTATTATTATTTATATATTAATATAAAATTATAAATAAAAATTAATAATAATTATAAAAATTAATAATAATTATAAAATTTGATAATAATTATAATAAAAAGATGTAATTAAACCATAGGTGGTAGGGACTTAGATTCTATTGACTGAAAATGATTGAAAAGGTATAAAATACATAATACCTTGTAAAGAATTATGAGTATTAAAAAAATAATTTTTAATTTATAATTTATTATAATAAAATACATAAATTTATTAATATAATAATTTTAAATTAAAGAAATTGAACTAAAAAACATTTTACTCCATACCTTTTTTGGGATGTAGGTCGGGCTAGCCCAAGATGTGTATTTTTCGGCTTGGCTCAGCCCAACTCATATTTAATAAACATAATAATTTCAAAATAAAAAATTGGAGAAAAACAATTTTTTTTTTTTTTGGGTTATGGTTCGTCTAAGATTTTTATTATTTGGTCTGGCCATCTCAATTTATATGGAGCGTTATGCCATGGAACCGTGTGAACACGGTTCCAACGGTGTTAGTACACTGCTATCTTTTTTTTTTTTTTTTTTTAATTAATTGCGTGACTTTTCTTCTTCATTTTCACATTTTGCGGTTTCACTTTAATTTGAGGTGAACAATGGTTTCGGACATTCATAAATTATGAATTCATGCCTGCACATTCACTTTGGAACCATGCCTACACATTCCCGTCCGAAATCACGGACATTCGTAAATTATGAATCCATGCCTGCACATTCACTTTGGAACCATGCCTACACATTCACTTTGGAACCATGCCTACACATTCACTTTGGAACCATGAGATTATGAATTTTCTGTTATAAGATTATGAATTTTCTGTTATGAAATTATGAATTCTCTGTTATGAGATTATGAATTTTCTGTTATGAAATTATGAATTTTCTGTTATGAGATTATGAATTTTCTGTTATGCGATTATGAATTTTCTGTTATGCGATTATGAATTTTCTGTTATGCGATTATGAATTTTCTGTTATGAGATTATGAATTTTATGAAAATTCATAATCTCATAACAGAAAATTCATAATTTGATCAACGCGCGCCGTTAACTCCACATCCGCGGTTTTTTTTTTTTTTTTTTGGCCTAAAAACGACGTCGTTTGGCCTTGTGTTCACCGTTCATGGTGAACACGTTTTCCGGGCATAATTGATGAATTTATATTTAATTAATCATTTGATGAATGTAATATTTCTAAATTAAAGAAGTTTGAAGGAAAGAAAAAACTTTAAAAATTTTTAAGTTACGAGTTGGGCTAAGTTAAGTTTTTTGACGTTTAATTCAACTCGTCTAGACTCATATTCTAATTGGACTAACTCAATTTAGCTCAAATAACAATCATATAAATAGCGAGTGAGTGCGAGTCAACTCGCTCATTTGATACACATCAAAGGGAGAGAGAGAACTAATCCCTGAGATAGAAATTTGGATATGTCCATATTTTTTTTACTAAAAAATATTATTTTTTCTTTGACTAGAATGTATATTTTCCTTAACTTTATTTTACCATGCAGTCTGGTTGCTGCAAGCCATCAGATGACTGCAAATTCGAGTACGTCAGCCCGACCAACTGGACTAGGAGTGCAACCTCATCGTCCACGAATCCGGACTGTAATAATTGGAGCAATGAGGCCAACATACTGTGCTACAACTGCCAGTCCTGCAAAGCTGGGCTTATCGACAACATTAAGAGTGACTGGAAGAAGGTAGCCATCCTCAACATCATCTTCATCGTCTTCCTCATCATCGTATACACTGTTGGATGCTGCGCCTTTAGAAACAACAGGGCCGACGATTCATGGAAGCGCTACCCCTAGCTAGCTCACCACATATAAATTCTCCGATGATCCGGCCTATATATACACTTTGCTGTACAGCTTCACTTTTGACTGGATTATATATGCATGCATTTAGTATAAGAGAATAAGGGATTATTTGATATATATATATATATGATTTCTCTTTCGATTCACGAGGATATTATATTGCTTGTTATTCTCTGTTTTCTCTTCTCAGCAGCCGCCATACCCCCTCTTTCCCATTTACCTGTCTATCTTTCCTTTTTAGTTTGTTTCAAAATAGTGTCATCTTTCTAAAATTGAACATAACTATCGCTCTACATTTTTCAATTTACCGTTTTGACTTTTCAAATTTCTAGAAGTACAATTGTACTTTGTACAAATAATACATACTTTAGAGGGACAAAATTGAAAAGTGAGTAACATTTGTTATGTTGTATTAAAAGTCGTGCAAAAACCAAATGAGACAATCAATTAAGGACAGACTAGAAATATGAGGACATTGACTTGTCCCTTGGGCAGAGACTGAAGATGTGTGTTTTTGTTTTATTTATTTTTTTTATTGTCTTATATTTAATTTTATTTAAAATTAGTAAAATAAAATAAAAATAATAATTTTTTTAATAGAATGATAACACATCAGCAGTAACTGAAGGAACGTGTCAATTTTGGTTTAATTGCATAATTTTAGAATGTTCAGTGACCCAATTATAAATTTGAGTTAGATGACCCAACTGAATTTTCGCGTATAATTCGGTAGTTTATTTGAGTATTATTCCTAACAATTTATACTTAAAATGAGCTCACCAAATGTAAAAAGTTGTGAAGTTAAAAAAAAAAATATTATAAACTCCAAAATTCAAATTTACATCAATAAAGAAGTCCAAATGCAAACTACCACCAGGTACAGATGGAAACTAAATTTCAACTTTAATAAAAAGTTTATCTAAAAACAATAATATTTTAGAATGATTTTCCCTATTAATTACTCCCTCCGTCCCGAATTGGATGTCTCATTTACTTTTTGCACGCTTTTTAATGAATTAAAATAAATGTTATGCACTTTCCAATTATGTCCCTCACTTTTTCACTTTTGGAAATAAAAATAATAAAGAAAGCAAAAGCTAGAAGGGTAATTTGAAAAAAGTAGAATGATGGTGATGTTCAATTTTGGAAAGTGGACAACATTTTGGGACAAACTAAAAAGGAAAGTAAGACACATAATATGGGACAGAGGGAGTATTTGTTAGCCAAAAGGGGTTGATTCAAGTCAACATTACAATTTTCCAAATCTGAAGATTCACAAATAATTGTAATAGTTGCTTTTTGGTCATTCTGTAATTTATTTGCACCATGGTCCTCGGCTTTTCCCCAGAGTACCACATATAGCCCAACTATTACAGCAACCGCTCCCGCCAAGCTGTCAAAGAAAATAACAATCATTCACTTCAAAATTTACAGGAAAAATAATTATGGAAAAATTGTAATTTATATCCATCACAAATATGTCAATTATCAATATTACCCTTGAATTATTATTGGTGTAAATGTTGTCTCTCAATTTTCAAAACGTGATATATATTGTCCACCCAAAATAAGAAGAAGGAAAAACATTGTTGTCGGTGGAAGGAAAACAAATGAAAGAAAGAAAAATGGAGAAAAAAAAAACGTGATTTTCGAACAATGAAGACGTCGCGTAACTACATTTACACCACTAATAATTTAAGAGAAGGACAATATATGTCACGTTTTAAAAGTTAAGAGGCCACATTTACACCACTAATGATACTAAAATTTGAATGGAAACTTTATGAAATCTTAAATACTAAAATAATTTCAAGCTAAGATGAAAAAAGTATTATAAATAGAATAAATAATTAAATATTATTATTTTTTAGAGTTATATAATATACCTGCCAGCGTACATTTGTTCATGCATAAAGAGAGAGGCGTAGACAGTTACAAGGACGGTGCATAAAGGATTGAACATTGCTGAGAAGAGTGGGCCCCTTCTTGATATGCACCATGCTTGCCCAAAGAATGATACGGCTGATGAAAATCCCTGCAGTTTATTTTACAAACTATATAATTCTTTGGGTCATTATTATTATTCATTCCGTCCTATTTTAAATGTATAGTTCAATTAATGAGACTTGACAAAAATTATTTTTAATTCAATTTTTCATAATATTATATTTAATATTAATATACAAAATTTATATATTTAGAAACTACACTAAAAATACTATATATATATTAAACACACTAAAAAAACTAAATTTAAAAATTAGTAAACAAATAATAAATAAAATAAATAAAGAAAAAAGACTTGATTTGACCAATAAATAGTAAGTAGGATA
>NW_017616893.1:775000-815000 GCF_001879475.1 Ipomoea nil
ATCGAAATGGTAATGTGAATTAAATATTTGGAAATGATAATAATAGGTTTAAGTATGAGAAGTTACTTTGTTGGGTAGTAAATAAAAATTGGAATCAAAATATAAATAAATAAATAAATAAATAAATAATTAATTAATTAATTATATATATATATATATATATATATATATATATATAAATTTCATATTTAATACATGGAGAATGATTTTTTTTTTAAATTTTTTCAACGGTATTTTTTTTTTTTTTAGTGGAGTGCAAAAATCCATCAGCCAAACACCACCTCAATTTATACAAATGTTATATTTTCTATTTCATTTTGTTAGACCACAAAGTGTTCTAAGCTAATTCTGATAGTAGGAGACACTTTTAAACTCGTACCACACTTAAATTAATTTTTATTTACATCAAATCAATCTAATTAAAAAACAAAGTGTTGCTCATATTGTATTTTCTTTGAATATATCGTATTGCACCGCAATAATCTGAAGTTCAGTCATGTGATAAAGCTTCAGCACTGAAGCTTCCGGTGCCTACTACTGAGTGAGGTGTATTATCAAAAGCTCAATAAACCACGCAAATACTCCCATTGTTTTCAAGTTGGCACGTGACTCCTAATAATTGTATAGGATATATATGTTATATCAATTTTAATATAACTAGTATTTTCACCCGTGCGATGCACAAAATGGAGTTGTTGTAATATATTAAGAATATTTAAATCGATATATAATTATTTAAGAGTTAATTTCACCAGAGGTCGCATATGTTTCCTGACAATTCTAAATTTAATCCCAGACTATAGTTATTAATTATTACGAGTTATTCTATGTTATAATTCTTACGTTAATATTTTTACTATTATTATTAACACTTAATTATATTAAGATATTATTTTTATCACTTATATTATAATTATTATTAGTTTCTTTTCAAGTTTTGTTAGTATATATAATGGCCGTAAGGCAAACAATAACAATATAATCATAATTAAATATTCTTGTATCGTATTTCGTGAGTCACAATAATTAAATATTCTTCAATTCTATATTCTTCTAGGATTTCTATTACCATCATTAATTATTCCCTAATTTACCAAAATTAAATAATTTAACCAATTATAAAGAGAGATTATTAAATAACGCATGGGACAATTTTTAAATTAAAAATTTTGAAAATTCATTAATAAAACATAAGGTTCTCATAATTTTTTCTTACAAACTATATAATAAAGCATTTTTTTTTTTAGAAATTGGTGGGCCAAAACGGGATGAGAAACTGAAATCAATATATTTTATTGGGAACAGAGATTTTTTAGGAATTGGGCGGGAAATTAAAATTTCAGGATTTTGTTATTATATATAGTATAGATTAGATGTGCAAAGGGAATTGTATTACATTATTTTATAATTTTATAATAGAATTTTAACCCGGAATTATTATTGGGAACAAGGATTTTTTTAGGAATTGGGCGGGAAGTTAAAATTTCAGGATTTTGTTATTATATATATATAGTATAGATATAGTATAGATTAGATGTGTAAAGAGAATTGTATTACATTATTTTATAATTGTAGAATATAATTTTTAACACATAATTATTGTACGAATGGAAAAGTAGAAATCAATATATTTTATTGGAAACAGAGATTTTTAGGAATTAGGCGTGAATTTAAAATTTAAGAATTTTGTTATTATATACAATATAGATATAGATTAGATGTGCAAAGGGAATTATATTACATTATTTTATAATTTTAGAATAGAGTTTTTAACCCAGAATTATTGTACGAATCGAAAAGTAGAAATCAATATATTTTATTGAGAACAGAGATTTTTTAGGAATTAGGCGGGAAGTTAAAATTTCAGGATTTTGTTATTATATATAGTATAGATATAGATTAGATGTGCAAAGGGAATTGTATTACATTATTTTATAATTTTAGAATAGAATTTTTAACCTAGAATTATTGTACGAATCGAAAAGTAGAAATCAATATATTTTATTGGGAACAGAGATTTTTAAGGAATTAGGCGAGAAGTTAAAATTTCAGGATTTTGTTATTATATATAGTATAGATAGTATAGATTAGATGTGCAAAGGGAATGGAATTACATTATTTTATAATTTTAGAATAGAATTTTTAACCCAGAATTATTGTACGAATAGGAAAGTAGAAATCAATATATTTTATTAGGAAGAGAGTTTTTTAGGAATTGGGCGAAAAGTTAAAATTTCAGGATTTTATTTTTATATATATAGTATAGATTGTATTACACTATTTTATAATATTAGAATAGAATTTTAACGCAGAATTATTGTAGGAATGGGAAAAGTAGAAATCAATATATTTTATTAGGAAGAGAGATTTTTTAGGAATTGGGTGGGAAGTTAAAATTTCAGGATTTTGTTTTTATATATAGTATAGATTGTATTACACTATTTTATAATATTAGAATATAATTTTAACGCAGAATTATTGTACGAATGTGAAAGTAGAAATCAATATATTTTATTAGGAAGAGAGATTTTTTAGGAATTGGGCGGGAAGTTAAAATTTCAGGATTTTGTTTTTATATATAGTATAGATTTTTATGCATAATAATTTAATGTTAGTTATTCTTGCAAAAACATCCATTCATCTACAAATTATGGATCTACAGTATAAAAATTATGAATTTAAAATATAAAAATTATGGATATAGATTTGTGCGCACCATGCAAGGTGAGCACGTGCTCACATCATAACGATGGGGGCTGTGCAAGCTGTGCTACCGCACAAGGCCTCAAATTTTAGAGGCCCAATATTTCATTTTTACCTACCTAGTTTAGAAATAAATACTAAAAGTTTTCAAGTAAACTTGAAAGGCTCCATGAAGAAATAGTAGGAATATGTGTTTATAGTATTCCAATTTCAATTTCAACTTGAAGGTCCAAGGTTCAAAACTTGCATGTTGCTCTAGCTTTAGATATCTCCTTATCTTTTAAAATCCTTTTGCATTGCGAGTTTGCGCACAACATTATTATTATTATTATTGTTATAATTGTAATTTATTGCATAATAATAATAATAATAATAATAACAATAATAACAATAATAATAACCGAACAGAACTAATTTATGGTATTAGTTTTAAAGATTTTGATTTGATAGGGCCTCATTTATTTACCCAAACAGAGCCACAAAAATCTAAAAATGGGTACTGCAAATTACATACATGGATTAACATGACCTGAAAAGATATGGTAATCTATTTTTTTTTTAAAATTGAATTAATCTTTTACCAAGAGAAACTTTAAATGCATATTTCCTTTTTAGGTTGGAAAGTAATATTTTAAAATTTTTATTTTGTGATGTAGAAAATAGTTCTTATTTTTTTTTATTTTTTGAATTCTTACATAACTATGAGGACTTGATTTTGGCGTTGTTTAGTAAATATTTAGCCTATTAGTTAATTTTGACTTATTTAGCAATTATTAACTGTTTGACTTGGTTAACAATCAATATTAGTGTTTGATTAATTAGCTTTTTGTAACAACTTAATTATTGCTCCAAAATGCTAAAATTTAAAAAGTTGTTCAGAATAGCTTTTTTCGATCAGCTTTTTGAGAAAGTCATTTTGTATGTAATCAGCTAATAGCTAACATCTAATTTACGAAATATTTTTCTACAATCAACTAATGCTGCGCTATCAACTTGTCAAACACACTAACCAAATCAGCTAACATTTATATTCACACCCATATTCTGGATTCTGAAAACAATATATATATATATATATATATATATATATATATATATATATATATATAATCTCAAAATACAATTATGCATATTTAGGCAACTTGAACAACTGAACGTTAATCAGTAAATACATACCATTTATTGAAAGAGTGTGTTGATAGTGTGTTGTAATAAGAATGTCGCCCGTTAGCTCGTAGCAATCCTCAATGAAACGAATTAGATGTATACGAACAATTAAGGACACACACACACATATATATGGTATAATAAAGGCATACAATAATGATAAATAATTACATCTGTTACAGACATTACAAAGCTCTTATTAATGTCCACCATAAATCTTTTTATTTATAACAATTATTTAATTATAATGCCATGAAAGAATTATTATATTTTTATGTTTGTCGATTCTTCTCCATTTTAAAAAATAAAATCAATAATGTTTTCATAAATGTCATTTTGTGGGTTTTTATTTTTTTTTTATTTTTTTAATTTTTTTAAATACAAATATTAGTTTACTTGACAACTAATTTTACTAATCATTTTTAACTTTAAGCCATCTAACTTCAATAGATTTTAACTTTCACCTTTTAACTTGTAACATTTTAAACTTTTGCTTTTAACTAAATGTCTCAAGTCAATAACTACAAAATTGAAATTTTAGTTACTTAATAATTTGGACTAAGGCTCAAATAGGTCACCAAGCTACATACAAATATAATTGAGTCATCAAACTTAAAAAAAAAAAAAAAAAAAAAAAAAAAAAAAAAAAACTACAATTAATTAAGTTCCTGAATAGTTTAAAATTATGCAATTAAACCAACATTGACATGTCCCTCAGGCAGAGACAAAGGTGTGTGTTTTTGTTTTGTTTTGTTTTTTTTTTTTTTTAACTTTTTTTTTAATTTAAATTTAGTAAAATAAATTTAAAATAGTATTTTTTTAATAGAGTGACTGAGACATCAACAATAACGTGAAGAACATGTCAATTTTAGTTTAATTGCATAATTTTAAAATGTTCAGGGATCCAATTATAATTTTTGAGTTGGATAACTCAATTGAATTTTCATGTGTAATTCGGTAATTTATTTGAGCCTTATTCCTAACAATTTCTAGTTAAAATGAGCTCACCAAATGTAAAAAGTTTTGAAGTTAAAAGAATATTATGAACTCCAAAATTCAAATTTACATCAATCAAGAAGTCCAAATGCAAACCACGACCAGATACGGATGGAAACTAATTTTCAACTTTATTCAAAAGTTTATCTAAAAACAATAATATTCTAAAATGATTTTCTTGTTATAATTGTGTCTGTTTGGCCGATTAGCTCCTAACCGGTAAATTGCAAGCAGTAAATAGAGATGAAAAATAGAAACAAGATAATATGGAGAAGAGTAAGAAATTTTATTATAACACACACACACACACACACATATACATACATACATATATATATATATATATATATATATATATATATATATATATATAACGGAAGACATAGTAAAGTCATTAATCTCCTGACCGTTACATAATCAATAGAAATAATGTTCATATTAAATAAGGTTTATAACACTCCCCTTTGGACATTATTTGTCCATGATCTTGCTTCATTAAAAACGTGATAGGAAAAATCTGTGGGAAAAAACTTAAACAAGAAAAGAGTAGAAGGTATATAGTATATTTGAATACATTCATGCCTCGTTGAAAACTTCACTAGGAAAATCGCGTGGGAAAAACCTAGTTGAAGAAAAGAGTACATGATATTTGTAAAACCATATAGTGTACTGATTGTCTCATTAAAAACCTTAACTTAAAGAAAATCATGTGGGGAAAACTTAGTTAAGGGAGAAGAGTACAACCATAAGCCTTCAAGGCATAATCTTCAGGACTTTGGGGTTTGTCTACTTAAGCATTTATTTTGCAACTTTTTCCATTGACATTACTATATCATACTCATGCTTCGTTAAAACCCACACTAGAAAAACTCAATGGGAAAAAACTTAGTGAGGAAAAGAGTACATGGTATGTATATGTTGTAAAAGTACAACTGTTAATCCTTTTAAGACCCAATTTACAAGATTGATTCGAGTAAATGTACTTTTCGTCTCCTCCTGAAGATAGCTTAAAGTAAAGCCATTGTTTCAATAGTGTAGAGAGGGATACATTACAATCTTTAGGATTATCGTCATTAGAATTTTATAAAATAATCTGGTGACTCTTCTAGAGCATACGTGGGTTGAATATTTATATAACTTGTCCACTATCCTTTTAAATATATCCACTTAAAATTGGTATAAGACAAACTTTATTATCCCCATATAAGATAGTGGAGGTAAAGCAAAATATAACCAGTTGAAATTTGGCATCAAGAGGTCAAAACAAAGAGCTAATGCCCAAGTGGTCTAAGAAAAACACACATTGCTTTATTGCATGAATTTCAAAAATCTTTATACCCAAGTGGCATTTGTTAATACATCCTGAAACACTGGTTGACAAGCTGTTAAAGGCGAAATACTATCCCAACAACGACTTCATGGAGGCGAAAGTAGGGGGGAATCCTAGTTTCATCTGGCGAAGTATATTGGCGGGGCAAAAGGTCTTAAGATTGGACATTGATCGTCGGTGGGGATGAGCTAGATACCAAGATCTGGATCAAGATTATCATATAATATAAACAATTTGAAGGCAACTGTGTTGCATTTTTCTGAGATTTCATACCAAACCATATATCTAACAAGCATATAATCTAATAAATATATTCAAAGCACACAAATGTGATAGGATAAGCTGATGAATGAAATCTGATTATCTAGCTATATTCTATTGTCTCTGTCTTCTTTCATTCTACATTCAATATTATTTATTATACATAAGTTCATCATCAGTTAAGAGTTAAGGGCTAACAAGCACCCAATTACAACATATCCCTATTAATTACTGTTAGCCAAAAGGGATTGATTCAAGTCAACATTACAATTTTCCAAATCTGAAGATTCACAAATAATTGTAATAATTTCTTTTTGGTCATCCTGTAATTTATTTGCACCATGGTCCTCGGCTTTTCCCCAGAGTACCACATATAGCCCAACTATTACAGCAACCGCTCCTGCCAAGCTGTGAAAGAAAATAACGATCCTTCACTTCAAAATTTACAGTGAAAAAAATTATGCGGTGTATGATAAATAGTTGTTAGCTGATTGGATTAGTGAGTTTGACTAGTTGATAACATTCGTTGATTGTAGTAAAGTGTTTGGTAAATTAGCTGTTAGCTGATATCTAATTAAATGCAAAATGACTTAACTTTATCAAAAAACTGTTCGAAAAAATTGTTTTAAGCAGTTTTTTTTTTTTTAATTTTATCATTTTGAAATAATAAGTTGTTCCAAAAAGCTAATTAATGAAACACTCATATTGATTGTTTAACCAATCAAGTCAAACAGCTAATAGTGGTCAAATAAGCCAAAATTGACTGATAAACTAACTATGTTACCAAACAGGGCTTATATATTTTCAATTTTGTACCATCAATTTTGTGAACTATTTTTTTTTTATCATTTTTAATATAATTAACTCATGGTAAAATCTACTAGTATACAGTAAATTTAAAAAAAAAAAAAATTAAAAATAGAGAGTGATCCAAAGAATGAAAATATACAAGTACTACTGTACTAGCAATGATATACACTAGTAACGATTAGGAGAATATAATTGAATTGAAACTTTATGAAATCTTAAATACTAATTAAATAATTTCAAGATGAAAAAAGTATTATAAATATTATTATGTTTTAGAGTTATATAATATACCTGCCAGCGTACAATTCTTCATGCATAAAGAGAGAGGCGTAGACAGTTACAAGGACGGTGCATAAAGGATTGAACATTGCTGCGAAGAGTGGGCCCCTTCTTGATATGCACCATACTTGCCCAAAGAATGATACGGCTGATGCTAATCCCTGCAGTTTATTTTACCGGTTGTTATACTTATACCATGGACCAGTGTTCACGTCCTAAAGTGAATTTGAGTTCAAAATACATAATTTATATATTAAATATTAAAAATTTACATACACAATTTAATTTTTATAAAATTATAAACATTCAATATGTAAATTTTGTATTTTGAACCCAAGCGCCACATAATAATTTGTCTTATTTTACGAATACCAACACAATATAATGATTTCCCAAACTATATAATTCTTTGGGTTATTATTATTATTATTATCATATCATTTAGTAATCATTGATGGATTTCAAATTTGGTCATTTATTTATAAGATGCTGTTATTTTATTTAAATTTAATTATCAACATTTTACATTATTCTACATATTTTAAATAATTTATATAAAAAATGCCAATGTAATTAACAATTAATAGTAACCATATAATTATCAAACCAATAATTAGTTAAAACAATAATGAACTTTTAAAGAAAAATTATTCTTCGAGTGGTCTCTCGCTATGAATGTTGTGTACTATGTGAACGAGTCCAGTCGAACCCGAATAGTCAAATTGCTTGAAACTTTGTTCGATTTGAAAATTGAAGGTCAAACTCTAATTTTTTTGACAAATTATAAACTATAACAGATACCACAATAATTAAAATAATTGTGTTGAGAAAATAAAGTTAACTGGATTAATTATATACTTACTGTGTAGAGGCAGGAAATAAGTTGAAGATTTGAATCTAATTTCCAAACACTGGGATCAGGTTCTATGAAGAATGTGAGAATTGCAGATTGCACTGCTGCAATGAAGCATAGCCAGGCTGTTAAGGATAGATGATCTGGGTAACATTCAGAAGCTGCCACCTATTCCATATTTATATGCCCATAATTAATTTAGCTAAGTTAATTAACCTCTAATAATTGATATTAAGATCTAAGGTAATCTTCCCCGCACGGGTTTACTTCACTTGTTTAGTAGGCAGTATTTGGGGGAAGAGACCAATGTTTGAATCTCGGCAGCGGGCAACAGCAGTACGTGTAGGGATTATGCCCAAAGTGGGCAGATCCCTCCGGCATTTGGCCCAGTCTGCTGAGCCATTGACTCACCGTGATTTACATCATCTCAAATGCTCTGTCGGGTCGGAGTGTGGAGGGCCCTTAGGGTTAGAGATTTAATAATATATATATATATGTATGTATATTTGTGATAATGATAATAATAAATACCTGCAAAACAAGCCAAAATGACCAGCAAATTGTGCTTCCAATGAGCAATAAACAACCAAGCAACCAAGAAGTCCAAATCTCATCACCTCCTCCCATCATCCCATCAAATGCTACTATCAATTCTGCATTCAATAGCTTTGGCCCTTTCACAAATGCCATGCAAATTGCTCCAACTGCACATATCAGTGTGCCAAAGATCTTTGCCATGCTTCTCACACTTCCCATTTGCACTTTCTCTAATCTAATACATATATATAATCACAAATTTAATAATACTACTTAACACTATAGCTATAGCTTATCACTCCATGCGCCAAAAGCTATAGTTCACAGCAAAGACACAATTTTATTTCTTTATATATCGCTACATTTTTAAGAGGTAGGGTGTTGGCTGGACTTGGCCCTTCACCAACCTCAGCCTAACCTAAGTTGTGTTTGATTGATTATCTATTAAAAAAAGTCTTATAATTTTACACTTAACCAATTATATATATTGGTGAAGGGATTAAAATTAGAGTGGTGCAACATTTTAACAGTTCCAATAGCTTTTCTAGATGCACTTTACACCAATTTTATACTCCAAATTCAATTTAATTAGAAGTAAATATGGTAATTACATGCTAAAATGCTTACCCTATGGGCCATGCCACTAGGAAGGTGATAGCAGGAACAAGATTTCCTGTTGCACTTGCGGTTGACGATGAGGCCAAGTATATACCCTCAAAATAAATGTTCTGACTGATTGTTATACTGCCAAAATATCATATTTATCAAATTAATATTGAATTTATTTGACAGTGGAGAAAAAAAGAAATATATATTATTATCAATTAATTTACTTACCCTATGAGTGCCAACAAAAAAATTAACCAAAAGCTCTTCCATCCCATGCGACAAGAACTTGTGTTCCTCCTGTATCAGATACATATATAGAGACAAATTAAGGTTAATTATTAACAAAATTGTTCATTATCATTTTAATTACCTCTTGGTGTTTAGAAATGCAAGCAAGTAAAATCCCCATCTTGAATGATATGATACAACAAAAGTAGTATACTTAGGTTTAAATCTGAAACCTTGGGCCACTCACCCCTGTCGTAGGGATGGTAAGAGGTGATAAATTGCGGGATGTGCCTCAGTAAGGCAGGGATTGAGTACTTGTTTTTTATCCTAAATCTGAGTTCCTTCCCTAATGAAGATTCGAACTTGAGTATTTGTTGGGTCACTACACCCACACTTAACATTTAATTTCGACCTCTGAGCTATGTTCTGGGGCACAAAAGTAGTATACTTTTTTGTGGTGATGAGGGAAACCTACAACAACTACTAGAAAGTATGCACTGAGTAAACTCCGTCTTATATATGACCCTAGCCGGAAAAGGACTATAAGGAAGTAAACCAGTCTAAGTTGTCCAGAGCTGACAGTCGAACTCGTGACCGTGAGTGCGGTAACCTTTCTCATATTAGTTGGTCATAGTATACCTTGAAGAAATGTATGCAACAGGGGCAATGAGCAAGAAGGCTATGGCTTGCCTATAAACCACAAAGACCATAGAGCTCATCCCTTGTAAAAGAGAAGCTCTAATGGAGAGATTGACCCCTGCATACATGCATTGCAAGCCAACCATGGCAATTGTAGGCTTGTGATTTTCCAAACCCATTTGCCTTTTCCCTTTGGATGATTAGACTAGCTCTTACTCTCTCTCTCTCTCTCTCTCTCTCTCTCTCTCTCTCTCTCTCTCTCTCTATATATATATATATATATATATATATATATATATATATATATATATATATATATATATATATATATATATATATATATATATATATATATACAAGCTGTCCCTAGCTCGGATACATCCAATTCAGCCCAGATGTGTTTGTGATGATCTACATGATGCAATCCCAACTCTTAGACGATAGATTTTTAAATACAAATATTTAATTTTATACCCGCCAATTCTTAGAAGAAAAAAAGAAAATTATTTGCCTTTAGTTACCCACCGTAACATGTGTATGTTTAATTTCTTATGTGGGCAGGAAGATTTCTCATTAATTTCAATAAAAATGAGGTGGTTTTATTATGATTACTATATCGTAATTAATTAATTATGCTAATTATGACATCCGTTTAAATATGGATGTAATATATGTACATTTAATTAATATTATGCTAATTATGATTATGATGTCTGTTTAAATATGGACGTAATATGCTTATGTTTTTTTTTTTTTAATTACACACCGTAATATGTGTATGTTTAATTTCCTATATATATGGGCAGGAAAATTTATCATTAATTCAAATAAAAATGAGATCATTTTATTATGATTACTATATGATAATTAATTAATTATGCTAATTATGATGTCTGTTTAAATTAAATATGGATGTAATATGTGTACGTTTAATTAATATTATGCTAATTATGACGTCCGTTTAAATATGTACGTAATATGTGTACGTTTAATTTCTTTTAATTATGTCTGTAATATGTGTGTGTTTAATTTTCTTTAATTATGTCTGTAATATGTGTACCATTAATTTCCACAGCAAATATAAAAAAAAAAAAAAAAAAAAAAAAAAAAAAAAAAAAAACAGATTAATAAAAGTATAATGTGTGAATTTATTTATTAATTACCATAATTATTAAAATTTTATTCAAAAATAATCATTAGCATAATTTTATATGTGTAATAATCTATGAACTGAAATAATTTGAATAATTGTATGGACGTAATAATTTTCCGCGAATACGAGGATGGGGACAATTTTCATTTACCCGCCAGGGATGTAGACAAATCAGAGACGAAAACGAGATCGGAGTTTCGAGAACTGGGAGGGGATATCATCAAAAGATCAATAAACCATGCAAATACTCCCATTGTTTTCAAGTTGGCACGTGACTCCTAATAATTGTATAGGATATGTTATATCAATTTTAATATAATTTTTATGCATAATAATTTTATGTTATTCTCAACTGAGCAAAAACAGTCATTCTTATTATGTATGCTAGTTTTTTACGCACATTGCGCGATTGGAATAATGCCCAATGTTTTTTTTTTTTTTTAAATAAGTACTTTAAAGTATATCAAGACAAGATTATATTGGAATTGTTCATGCATAGATAATTGAATGTTAAATTTGCATATTTAAATAGGCAATTCTAAATTTACAAATGCAAGATAATATAGTCAAGATTGATTATAATTGTCAATAAAATAATTGTATAGGTATGGTTGAAACTAAATACGGGACAAAAGGGAGAACAAATAAAAATTAGGGCATAAAATATTAAATATATACTAATATTGAAGAGCTAATATTGTCAAACGAGGACATTGCGAGATAGTTTCCCACTTCAATTTGTTGTGTGATTTGAATACTCTTTTGTCAATAAATCCCCCAAGTAGTTAATATGATTGCTTAATTATATATATATATATATATATATATATATATATATATATTAAAACAATTATTATTATTATTATTATTACTATTATTATTATTATTATTATTATTATTATTATTATTATTATTATTATTATTATTATTATTATTATTATTATTACGTATACCCTTAGGTCATATTACATGTTAATCTAAACAACTAATTTTTTAAAATATCTTTTTACCAACCGTTGATATAATTCGCTGGTCAAATTCGCTAATATAATCCACTAACGCTAACCGCTAACTGCTGATTGTCAAACAAGGATATTGCGAGGTAGTTCTCACTTCAATTTGTTGTGTGATTTGAATACTCTCTTTGCCAACAAATCTCTCAAGTAGTTAATATGATTGGTTGTATTAATTATGTATTTTTAAATTTTTTCATGGTATTAATAAAATACTTGGTAAATAAATATATAGTATTATTTTGTATTATAACTTTGATATTTAATTAAAAAAATAGTGCACAAAAAAAAGATAATAGATAATGTAGTGAATATAATCAATTGATAAATTTGGATGTAAACAATTTTTACATTGAAGAAATATAAAGACAATATAACTAATAAAATTATTTCTCTTAATTAATTTATTGATAATGAATAATTTTTTTAATAAAGACATTGTAGGAACAATGTAGCGAATATAATCAATTGATGAATTTGAATGTAAAGAACTTTTATATTCGAGAAAAATAAATACAATATAACTAATGAAATTATTTCTCTTATTTAATTTATTGATAATGAATAATTTTTTTTTAATAAAGACATTGTAGACACATAATTCTAAATTAAAGAAATGCATATGTATTTTTTTTGTTGTAGCTACTAAATTATTATTTTAATTTAATAAGAGTAAAATAGAGTACTAATTATGCCAACTTTGATTGGGATGTGGTTCGAACCTAAGATCTTTCTTGATAAAATCAATGAGTAAGTTAACGGTGAACTAACAGAAATTAATGAAAAAGTTAACGGATAATCATATTCATTAAGAATAAATTAGGAAATCTTAAGGAAAAATTAAAATCTGATCAATCTGAGCCATTCATTTGATAAAAAAAGTTTGACCGCCATTTTTTCTACTCATTATAGGCCTAACTCTCTTGGGCTCTTATTAATATAGTAGATAGTAGATAATAACAAATTTGTAAGTCAATTCAAGTCATTAATTTTAAAATTTATGTTAAAGAAATAATTAAAAGTCTACTAATATTCTAAAAGTTTGGTATTAAATTATCCATTTTAAATGATTTGGACATAATTGGAACATCCCTCAAAGGTTTGTGGTTCCCCGGCTTCCCCCGAATAAGCCTATTCAGAACACTATGGACTTTAGAAATATAGCTATTTTCAACTAGACCTAATGGCTAATAATTCAGTTCGTATTTTATGTTCATCTTCATGTCATGTTTAAATTATACTCCGTATCTACTATATATATATATATACTAGTTTTTTACGCCCATTGCGCGATTGGGATAATGCCCAATGTTTTTTTTTTTTAAATAAGTACTTTAAAGTATATTAAGGCAAGATTATATTGAAATTGTTCATGCATAGATAATTGAAGGTTGAATTTGCGTATTTAAATAGGTAATTCTTCTCCCAAAGGTTGAGTCCCCTACCCCAAGGGCCCCCCACACTCTGACCCGACAGAGCATTGTAGGAAGTTGTAAATCACGGTGACTCAATGGTTCAGCAGACAGGACCAAATGTCGGTGCGAACAAGGAATCTGCCCACTTTGGACATAATTCCCGCACTGCCGCCGCCGAGGTTCAAACCTTGGTCTCTTCTCCCAAATACTGCCCACTAAACCATTGAGCTAAGCCCGTGCGGGTTAAATAAGTAATTCTAAGTTTACAAATGCAAGATAATATAGTCAAGATTGATTATAATTGTCAATAAAATAATTGTATAGGTATGGTTGAAACCAAATACGGGACATAAGGGAGAACAAATAAAAATTAGGGCATAAAATATTAAATATATACTAATATTGTTTGAGGAGATTTCGACATTAGGATTTGTGGTTAAGTTCTATTAAGACTTTAATATTAGAATTAGATTAATGGTGTAATTATAATTCTATATTAGACGTTAATATTATAATTAGACTAACGGTGAATTAATGGTATTTAACGAAAAAGTTAAATGGATAATCATATAATTAAGGATAAATTAGAAAAATTTTTTTAAAAAAAATTAAAACCTGAACAATTTGAACCATTCATTTGATTTAATAATTTGGCGGTCATTTTTTCTACCCAATGTTAATAATTAAATAAATTCGTTGGTCAAATCCGCTAATATAATCCGCGTGCTAATTGCTGATTGTCAAACAAGGACATTGCAAGGTAGTTCTCACTTCAATTTGTTGTGTGATTTGAATACTCTTTTTGTCACAAAATCTCTCGAGTAGTTAATATGGTTGGCTTTATTAATTATATATTTTTTTAATTTTTTCATGGTATTAATAAAATACTTGGTAAATAAATATATAGCATTATTTTGTATTATAACTTTGATATTTAATTAGAAAAATAGTGCAAAAAAAAAAGATAATAGACAATGTAGTGAATATAATCAATTGATGAATTTGAATGTAAAAATTTTTACATTTGAGAAAAATAAAGACAATATAACTAATGAAAATATTTCTCTTAATTAATTTATTGATAATGAATAATTTTTTTTCACTGAATTAAGACATTGTAAGGACAATGTAGCGAATATAATCAATTAATAAATTTGAATATAAAGAATTTTTATATTGTAGAAAAATAAAGACAATATAACTAATACAATTATTTCTCTTATTTAATTTATTGATAATGAATAATTTTTTTTGAATAAAGGCATTGTGGACACATAATTCTAAATTAAAGAAATGCATATCTATAATTTTTTGTTGTAGCTACTAAATTATTATTTATATAATTTAATAAGAGTAAAATAGAGTACTAATTATGCCAACTTTGATTGGGATGGGGTTCGAACCTAAGACCTTTTTTTTTTTTTTATTGAAATCAATGAGTAAGATAACGGTGAACTAACGGCAATTCTTAAAATTTTAACGGAATTAGTAACGGTGTGTGGGTATTTTAGTGTAAAATTTAAATCTTATCAATCTTCTAATCAATCTAAGCCATTCATTTGATTAAAATCTGTGACCGCCATTTTTTCTACCCATTATAGGCCTAACTCTCTTGGGCTCTTATTAGTATAGTAGATATATATATATATATATATATATATATATATATATATATATTAATAAGAGCCCAAGAGATAGGCCTATAATGGGTAGAAAAAATGGTGGTCACAGATTTTAATCAAATGAATGGCTCAGATTGATTAAAAGATTAATCAGATTTAAATTTTACACTAAAATTTCCTAAAATACCCACACACCGTAACTAATTCCGTTAAAATTTTAAGAATTGCCGTTAGTTCACCGTTAACTTACTCATTGATTTCAATAAAAAAAAAAATGTCTTAGGTTCGAACCTCATCCCAATCAAAGTTGACATAATGATATAAATAATAATTTAGTAGTTACAACAAAAAATAATACATATGCATTTTTTAATTTAGAATTATGTGTCCACAATGCCTTTATTCAAAAAAAAAATTATTCATTATCAATAAATTAAATAAGAGAAATAATTTTATTAGTTATATTGTCTTTATTTTTCTTCAATATAAAAATTCTTTATATTCAAATTTATTAATTGATTATATTCGCTACATTATCCTTACAATGTCTTTATTCAGTGAAAAAAAATTATTAATTATCAATAAATTAATTAAAAGAAATATTTTCATTAGTTATATTGTCTTTATTTTTCTCAAATGTAAAAAATTTTACATTCAAATTCATCAATTGATTATATTCACTACATTATCTATTATCTTTTTTGTGCACTATTTTTCTAATTAAATATCAAAGTTATAATACAAAATAATGCTATATATTTATTTACCAAGTATTTTATTAATACCATGAAAAAATTAAAAAAATATAATTAATAAAGCCAACCATATTAACTACTTGAGAGATTTTGTAACAAAGAGAGTATTCAAATCACAGAATAAATTGAAGTGAGAACTACCTCGCAATGTCCTTGTTTGACAATGAATTTATTTGTTTATTAACATTGGGTAGAAAAAATGACCGCCAAATTATTAAATCAAATGAATGGTTTATATTGTTCATGTTTTAATTTTTTTCTTTTAAGATTTTCTAATTTATCCTTAATTATATGATTATCCATTTAACTTTTCCGTTAATTCACCGTTAGTCTAATTCTAATATTAAAGTCTAATATAGAATTATAACTACACCATTAATCTAATTCTAATATTAAAGTCTTAATAGAACTTAACCACAAATCCTAATGTCGGAATCTCCTCAAACAATATTAGTATATATTTAATATTTTATGCTCTAATTTTTATTTGTTCTCCTTTATGTCCCGTATTTGGTTTCAACCATACCTATACAATTATTTTATTGACAATTATAATCAATCTTGACTATATTATCTTGCATTTGTAAACTTAGAATTACTTATTTAACCCGCACGGGCTTAGCTCAATGGTTTAGTGGGTAGTATTTGGAAGAAGAGACCAAGGTTTGAACCTCAGCGGCGGCAGTGCGAGAATTATGTCCAAAGTGGGCAGATTCCGTGTGCGTATCAGCATTTGGCCCTGTCTGCTGAACCATTGAGTCACCGTGATTTACAACTTCCCACAATGCTCTGTCGGGTCGGAGTGTGGGGGGCACTTGGGGTTGGGGACTCAACCTTTGGGAGAAAAATTACCTATTTAAATACGCAAATTCAATCTTCAATTATCTATACATGAACAATTTCAATATAATCCTGCCTTAATATACTTTAAAGTACTTATTTAAAAAAAAAAAAAAAAAAAAGCATTGGACATTATCCCAATCGCGCATTGCGCGTAAAAAACTAGTTGTTTAAATAGGTGACTAATGGGTTTGAGCTCATATATAAATAGACTAGTTAAGTTTAATAAACCTATATAACAAATTTGAATCCCAATATAAAATGTGTTAATATAACACGATAGAATAATAAGTTACAAATTACGTACATGGATTAACATGACCTGAATAGATATATATGGTAATCTATTAACTTGCAATAAATAAACTATGCCAACATATACACTCTTCCAAATATGCATGCTCTTACTTATGATCATTGGCTTTTAATGAAGAGATTGCTTTGGTATGTTAAAGGTACTCCGTATTCTTAATTAGGGATGGCAATATGCCCCGTCCCCGTCGGGGATCCCCGGCCCCGTAGGGGATGGGGACGGGGATGGGGAAAAATTTCGGGGATCGGGGACTGGGATGGGAAATTTTTGAATTCCCCGGCGGGGACGGGGATGGGGACGGGGATACCCCTCCCCGCCCCGCCCCGTCCCCGAATAATTATTATAACTAAAATAAATTATATATATATATATATATATATATATATATATATATATATATATATTACATAATGCTACGGTACACAGTACATTGCTAATACTACTTATTTTAGTTATAATAGTATATATATATTACTTAATGCTACTGTGTACAGTAGCATTGCTACTGTGTACCGTAGCATTATGTAATATATATATATATATATATATATATATATATATATATATATAATTTTTTTTAAAATTAAGATTTAAATTTTTATTTTAAAATTAAAAATTACACTAATTTTATATTTTAACTAAGAATTGATCGAGGACGGGGAATCTCCGTCCCCGCCAAATTCCCCGCGGGGACGGGGATGGGGACTATTTTTAATTCCCCGCTGGGGATGGGGACGGGGACGGGGACGGGGAGTATACTCCCCGCCCCCGCCCCGCCCCGTTGCCATCCCTACTCTTAATTGTGGACCTGTGGTATTCGTTTTACTAAATTAAAGTACAAAGTTGTAACTAATGGTGTAGCTAAGCTAAGGTAACTAACTTAGCATCTCTGATCTTCTTAATGAATTGGTTGTTCCTGCAAGTTGCTAACTTGAGAGCTACCTATTTGTGTGTTAATACTATTTTTTATTAACGAATCAATAAATATGTTGAGATTGACTATCACTATGTTCAGAACAAAGTTACCTCCAAACAATTACAAGTAAACTCCATCCTCACTAAGTATAAAATAGCTAATATTTTCATCAAAATTCTGACTTTCTCAGGTTTCCACGTGTTACGTGACAAGCTTCGTATTACTTCTCACTATCCTTAATTTAGCATAAGGGGAAGTATTAGAAATATTATTATTTGTATAAGAAATAAGAAATTTACCATCTATCAAGTGATTGAGTTTGATCGTATTTCCTTATTCCTAGTAGGGTTTGTATTCCTATTAGAATGTATACATGCTCCTTATATATACCTGCAAATATCATTGCATAATCAATACACATAAAATCTCTTTCAACATATATACTCTCATATAGTATAATTCTCTTACCTGAAGGTCACAAATTCAATTCTTTTTTATATCGTCACAATCAAACTCAATACACATAATTTTTTACTACAATTTATCTCACACTCGAATAGGACTGAGGTTTTTCTCATCACCTAAAAACATTTTTAAAAAACGATTCACCATGGCATTTAGTAACATATTTTTATAAAACTTTTGACCATTAACATTTAAATTTGAGAAATATTTATGCTTTATAAATTGAATATATTCATGCATGTCACGCAAGTGAATTTGTTTTGTTTGTTTATATATTTGTTTTGATTGCATGGTAGTTATGAATAATATATTTGATTGGGGATCTGTACCCGGTCCAACATTGGCATCATATCGAATCTTTGTTGGTTTATTGCATGTATTCATGATATGTCTTAAAGGCATAAATCATTGAATTTTTGTTGTTTTCTTGGATATAATAATATATAGCATCGTATCACATGTGGCGATTGCAGCAAACTTGTTGCAGATCAGAGGGCGGCTTTCATGTGGACTCGCTGTTTCCTGCCACGCGCACCACAAATTGGTAAACTATATCATGTATGTTCTTCGAGGTTGTACTTATAATGTGAACTTAACTATAAATTTTTATTTTATTTTTTTTTTTTTGCCTTATAAATTTATTTTTAGTAAATTCATTATATTTGATATAAATTATTTTTTCAGTTCATTTTAAAGCTGTATTTGGAAATCCAGTAAATGTTTTTTGAAAATCATTTTTCGAGTTCAGTATTTGGAAGAGTTTGAAAAATCGAATTCAACGGAAATCATTTTCCGATCAAAAGAAAAACAGTGGGCAAATTATGCTGAAAACGGTGGGCAAATTATGTTGTACAACCATGTGCATCATACATGGTGCACACAGAATTAGATTCATAATTTCAAATCACTGAACTATATATTCATAATTTGATAACTATATAGTTTAAAAATTATGAATCTACAATATAAAAATTATAAATTTACAGTACAGATATTATGAATCTACAATTTAGAAATTATGAATCTACAGTATAAAAATTATGAATCTATAGTATAGAAATTATGAATTAATAATATAAAAATTATGAATCTATAGTATAGAAATTATGAATCTATTCATAATTTGATAACTATATAGTTTAAAAATTATGAATCTACAATATAAAAATTATAAATTTACAGTACAGATATTATGAATCTACAATTTAGAAATTATGAATCTACAGTATAAAAATTATGAATCTATAGTATAGAAATTATGAATTAATAATATAAAAATTATGAATCTATAGTATAGAAATTATGAATCTATAATATAAAAATTATAAATTTAATTCCGTGTGCACATTGCATGGCGCACATGGTTGCACAGCATAATACTCCAAAACAGTGTTGTTAGTGTTATTACATTTTACTCCGTTAATATTTAATTTTAAATGTATAAAGGGTGGTTAGTGTTATTACAATTTAAAGTAAACTTACTTTATAGAGCAAATAATAACTTTAAAAAGAGTAGAAGGATTGTTAGAAGAAATATTAGGAGAAGATTTAAAAGTCCTCAAACTCTCAAAGTAGTTTTTCCTTTTAAAACATTCCCAATTTGGGATCCGGAGGCAATAAGAGTCTCCAGCAAGTGTACCTGTACAGATGAAAAAAGGGCAAATGATCTCTTCCAAAGTATGACTATACAAACCACTCCAGCCCTATTCACACAACTCACAATCTGATTACTGGAGCAATTATGCAACTATAAAAGTTACTAACAGCCCTATTGCTAACCATTAAACATTTGAGCTTTTGTCAACACACCCCCCAAAGGGCCATCGTCTCCTTGGCTCCTTTCTGACTCGGTACATTACCAAAGCATCCGAGAGATTGAATACATTACCAAAGCATCAGAGAGACTGAGCTAAGCAATTTTTGCACGGGAGTACTTTGACCACTGAACACTCCTCTCTGCTGTTCAAAATTGATAACAGAATCTTACATGAAGGTGCCTATTTCAAAGCAAGAATAATTAGACAACGCAACAAACTTACTGTGGTTGGGCATTGGTGATATATTTGTAGACCAAATTTCACCTTCACCGCTCAGGAAATTTCAGTAGACCAGATGGTAGATAGGGCAACCACCTCAAACTAGTATTTTCAAGTAATAAACGCAATCTAGTGGAAGAATCTCTGACGACAGCGTGCGGATCCGAGTTCTTCATACTCAGCCTTGGTTACACACATCGTTTCAAAATCAGGACTTGATGCCAAAAGTGATCCACCACGCCATACACCAAGTATAGGACTATATAAGCAAAGAAAAAAAGAGTAATGTTAGTTGCAGAAGCAAAAAAGCTTGTCTATAGTTTTTGTTTTAAGGGGAGAAGAATTTACTCTTCTTGTGTTGTAATCTTCACACGATATTTATCAGGGACAAGAGGGCGAAGGTCATTTTCTCTACAATTAAATAAAGCATTTAAATCAACTCCCAGATAAAGCATCAAATAAGATAAATTTATTTATTTAAAAAAAAAAAAAAAGACCTGCAAAGAGAGCAAAACTTACAGTCTTTCAGCAAACCGAGGAAATAGTGTACTTCCACCGGTCAAAATGATGCTAATCAAACCGAAGACACTAACAGTCAGAGACAATAAAATCACAATACTAGCAGCTTTAAAATGCTAGGACATGCACATTACCTCTCATAGAGCACAGGGTGAAGATAAGAATGACAGGAATTGACAGCTCGAACAATGCACTCTGCAAGTCCAGTCTGGTTCATTCCTGCAAATGACCAGAACCTTTAGGTATTAAAGAATTTAAACATAGAAGTTGAAACAACCCCCAAGGGAACATTTATTGACACACACTCATTTGCTAAACCACAAAACCAATGCAAAAAAACACTTCACAAAACCTTCCAACTAGGACTTAAAATAATGACACAACAAAACGTCAAAACCTCAACCATTTATAAATTTCTTAGAAGATAAATTTGACTATTGAAGTAAATGCTTCCCATGTTAAATTCAATAGTTCAACAAAAGTTTAAAATATAGATTTTTATACACACCCAAGTCTGCTGGACGGAAAATCATCTCAGGGACAAGGAATCGCTCATTTGTCAAGCTAAATTCCTGTTTAAAGAATAAAGAGAAAAATCATTAATAAGTTCAAATATCAAGACAAACAAATTCATGATACCAAATATTACATTTTTTGTCAAGTCAACTTTTGACACATCAATCCTTTTTCGATTATCAGGGTCATCATTATTCTTTCCATGTTCCACACTATTTTGGGTTTCTGTTGCTTGAAGTGGACTTGGATCATAGAGACTCATATATCTTTTTGCTTCCTCTGGTTCTTTTACAAAACCCTTTGTATATGTAACACCATCAGGGAGTACATACGTGCATCTGAACAAATTATCCCTGCCTGGCTTCCTGTAGGATTGATGGGAATAACCATTAACTATTTAAGTCTAAGATTGAGCAAAATGCAACTTATTTGCAAGAAAAATATCAGCCACATGCTAAGGAAGAAAAAAACATCTATAAATTGGTTATTAGCAGCCAGCTATTAAGAGAGGAAAACCAATCAGCCTAACCATAAATGAATATGATGGCATATAATGCATCCTTCAAAGTTCAATATCACCATTACTCATTTTACCTCATTAGTGTAATTTATTCAGGACTCCAGAACACCATGACTGAGAAAGATTTTGTTTCGTTCCTCCTTTAAAGCGGGCAAGGCAAAACTAATATTAATATCTGGTTTGATGTCTCCTTAATGTACTTTCAAACGCACATTTTGCCTCTGGTTCTTACCAGTTCTTAAACTTGTGCAAGTTCAGTTGCAGACTACTCAGATAAAATGTATAAAAATTACTTCATAATAAACCATAAAAACCCTTCTCCTTTTGGAAACTACATGACTAATGCAACAAGGATAGAAACTACAGAATTCAACAGCTTTATTTTTTTTTTCAGTCCAATATTTTGTACAACTTAATTCATTAAATGAATAAAAAAAATAATCCGTATATGTACATTCTATGCAACTAATATAAATATAAACTGTAAGAAAATTAAAAAGTTTAATCAAGTAATTCCAATTCTCTTGTTCAATCCCACCCCCAGCTCCCCCCCCCCCCCCAAGCCCCCCGGGAAACATGAATCTTTTTTGTTCCTTACCATTTCATAGAAATTATTACCACTTAGCTAATTAAAGAAACTTTTTTAAAATATTATTATATAATAATTATATAATAATAATAAACATAAAAGTTTTAGAAACACAAACCTAGCAATTTGCAAATCTCTGGCAACATTCAAAGAAACAAAGCAGAGCTTCTCTTTAACATCATCCATAAGAAAGCTTTCATCCATGAGATTCACACTTCTATAACTCACCAGCTCCTTCAAGTAATTACTCAGAGCCTTTCCCCCAAGATCCAACCTTTTAACCCCATAGTTGAGAGTGAAGTTCTGGAAAACTGGAGCAGCATGGGTGAAGGAGAACCCAGAGTCCACAACGAGGCTACATTGGGCCTTCGAAACAAGCCCATAGGGTCTACGGGAAGCCTCATAGAGATGGACCAAAGAAGGAGAATCTGCCACGAATAGTCCCCGGAAGTTGAACTCTTCAAAGATAATTTCATCTATGGAGCGTTGGATAGATGGAAGGGTGAATAGGGGTTCAGTGAGGAGGAGGGAAGATTGTGAGGGGGTGACTTTGAGGGTGGTGAAGATGTGGGACCAGATTGAGGATTGGAGGTCAGGGTTAATTACATGGCCACGGTCAATTGGACGGCGGGCAGTGGCCGAGGTGAGATCAGCATCTGGGCCAAGGAGTTGGTCTGCGATGAGCCACTTCTTCGATGAAAGTGGGCGGCCCATGCAGTTAGGAACTACAGCAGCAGGGTCTCTCTCGCCACCAATTCCTGCCTTGATTAGGCCACCACCATTGTCTACAACCACCACGTTCGACATGACCTGCACAGAATGAGACATAGACCTGAATGTGAACCTTTTGGGTGAGAGAGACTAATTTATGAACATTTTTTAACTATGGATGCAAATATGAAAAACTACAATGATTTTACTGTTTCTAGTCAAAACAGGACTTCACTTCCCATTTTATGTATTCCCAAGAAATAAATAAATTGGCATATTTCGAATCCGTATACAAGAAAAACAATACTTATACTACTGATTTCTATTAAAACAGTAGTACAAGTATCGTTTTTATGCTCATTTATACAAAGTACTTCAAATTGAAATAGCAGACCCTCTCATCAGTATAATGAATTGAAAGAAAACAACCATCTATTTTCAATGTAACCTTTAATCACAGCATACAACTAACAATTAAAAAAAAAAAATCAATAGTTCATTATAAATGTAGCTTTTAATTACAATTGGATACAAAATAAATAAATACAATGGCACTACAATTTTTACTTTTTTCATCTTAAAACACCTACAAATGGAAGAGGAAATACCGCTCTTTATCGTGCCGTCGATTCACCGTCAATTGGCCAGACTAACAAAGCTTGTGGCCGAGGGAAACGCCATCCAGTCACCGCGCCGAAAAGCGGTCAACGAGCCGCCGTAGAACAACGCCGACGCTGTCGTTACGAGAACAAAGCTGCCGCCATTGATACGAGAGCAAAGCTACCGCCGTCAAAGAAGAGATGAGAGAAGATGAAAGGAAAGGACGCTGCCAAACGCCGTCGAAGAAGAGAGGAGCGGAAAGGAAAGCTGTCGTCGCTGTCACGGTGGTGTGAGAGTGGAGGGTTAGGGTTTTTGATTTTGGTCTGAAGTTGAAATGTTTCTGGGTAAGGAATTAAGGAGTGAAACAGCAAGTATAGTGTATTCAATATAGACTTACATACACTTTTAAGGAGTTCTAGTATATGTAATTCCGAATCTTACTCCCTAAATTTTAGTCTATGGTAGATTTTGATAAATTATTTTTTTATATGTGAATCTCTATATCAAAATTTTATATTTGAGAATACAAAATGGAAGTATATATAGTATTTTTTCTTTTAAAGTGATGATTTTAAATGACTTTTGTATAATCTTTCTAAATTATTTTACAATTTTTTAAACTTTCATCAATTTTGTACCGAGTCTATAAAAATTCATAAGACAAATATTTATAGATTTTTAAAAACTTTTTTATATTAAAAAGTCTACAAAAATCATTAAACTCTAAATTGATATCAATGTATAAAATATGAGTATAGATTTATTATATCAATATTGAATATATTCACTAAAAAGACATCAATTACACCCCCCCCCCCCCCCCAAAAAAAAAAAAAAAAAACTAAAAACTAAAATGACATCAATTGATCAATCATCATTTAATTTTTTTATATAAATAAAATTAATGTATAAAAATATATTGTTAAAAACAACTCATTTAAATTTTTAAAATAATACTCATATCGATATTTTTCTCAATATATCATTTTAACAATTGTTTGATTGATCTATAGTAGTGACATAATAATGTACCTAACACTATGACTTGATGAGTCTACAATAGTAAGTTGACGACCTTGTTGTCGTGATTTAATAAATTTAGAACAATAACTTAATAAACTCACATAGTGAATTAATAAACATGTAGTTGATTGTGATTTAATAAACTTGTAGTAATGATTTAATGAACTATTACATATAATAAACCTATAATAATAACTTAATGAACTTACAGTAATAACTTAATAAACTTATAGGTTCATTAAAAATATTTAAAGAAACCATTAATGTGTGTCATTTAAAAGATCTTAGTTATTATATTTTAGTTATTTTTTATACACTAATTTTATTTGTTCAAAAAATAAAAAGAGAAAAACAAACTTTGGTATATTTTGATTATAACATGGTTTCATGTTACTATATAGATCACTAGTAATTGTACCCGTGCGATGCACAGCTATATATATAGTATATAGAATATACATTATATAATAATATAATAAGATGGAAAAATATACCGTTTGAAAACGTAACAAATTTGAAATGATAAACTTTGTAATTTTATTACACATTGTTGAAGACTTTTTTGTACACAACATTTTTAGTCGTACTTAGACATTGTACATTTTCGCCACAAATCAAAATTTTTAAACCCCTTGGGTTACTAACTCTCGAAACAACTACCTACATTTGGCAATGGTTAAAGACAGACATTTTAAAAAATAATCTCACTTTTGAGAGTGTTTGTCCTTGGCTTTTGTTTATTGCCATTGTCCTTGACTTTTATTTATTGTCATAGCATCAAAGAAAACTGCTTTCGTTGGAATTTGAAAGGCATTCTTAGATATGACGGTGTTAGTGACATTGTGAGAATTAAGACCCTTGTTTCTACATTTGTACCACACATGATCTAGGTTTCCAACACGTAATCATCCAATCTTGTAACAATCAACTTCATACCAATACACAGTCCTAGAGTGTGATCAATATTTCTCAAAAGCATAACAGGTGAACCCACTTTGAAAGTCAAAGCATGGTTCGGTACTCCAGAGCATCGCAAACCATTCAAGAATTATAGGGTGTGCAAATCCGGTAACATATCACCATTTGAATCGTACTTACAAACAGAATCACAGCTCAAATCAATCCTACCTTCAGTCCATTATGATCATTCATGTATTGATTAATGCTATCTACCACATCCAATCAATGAACAATGGTTTAAGAATAGGATCTAAATATAAAATAAAAAAATCAAACATCACATTTTTCTCTTTATTAAAGTTATTTTTTTCTCCAACAACTGAACTATAAAATCAAATATTATTAAAGAATTGCTTATTATGTTTCTTGTAGTTTTTATTTGAGCCACCAAGATTCTTCAGTAACAAACCAACATATTATAAAGTTTACTATTCTAATATTAAAATCTTGCTCAACACAAATTTTGTCTAAATTTAAACTATTATGATATTATATAAATTATAACATTCCATCCATAAGATACACCGCATAAAACTAAAATAATTTTATTGTTGATCAAGTGTTAAAAAAGATTGATAATGTATACATACTACACTATCTAACAATTATATATATACACACACGCACACATATATATTGGACATATATCTAAATTGAAATTGACATTGACATAACTAAATAGCAAAAAAATTTATGTGTAATGTATACATACTACACGTCTAATGTATAAATACATACAAATATCTAACAGTTATAATTTTATTCTAAAAAAAAAAACAATTATAATTATAATATATATAGAAGAAGAGAGAATATATCTAACACATAAATATTAGAATTCTCTAGAAGATCAGATGAGAGAATTCCTACCTCAGCTCTGGTCCATCTCTCGTCTCTTTCTCAGTATCTCTCATAGCTCTCTCACTATATTTTCATTTCCAGAAAACCCATCTACACTCTTGTTGTAGTAGAGATCTGGAAAGCATTCCTACCAAAAGCTTAGCTAGGAGCGACGATCAAGCATCTAGAAAATCCATCTATACTCTTGTTGTAGTAGTTTTTCATCTCTTACACGGTAATTTTTTTTTTTTTTAAATTTCATCCTTTCTTGTACAGATGAAGTATAATATGTACTAATTTCTGTAAAAATATAAGCTTAAAATTTCATATTTCAAGCATTGTTTGCCGCATTTCGTTCACAAAAGTACAGATCTAACCTCCATTTTTTAAGAACGGTTACAGATCCATACTTGGATTACTTGCTACCTAGTTTAAAAGGGAAAAATTCCTTCAATTTCGTCGGTCTTATGGACTTTTGGATTGCATGCAGAATTGCAGATAGTGTAACAATCATATAATCTTAATTCATAAAAGATAAGCTTTTCTCTCTTAGTCGATAATATTAATCTCTCTCAATTCTGTCTCTATACTAATTTTATGAGTGGTGAAAAGTTGTCTTAAAAATATGAAATTATTTGCCTCTGTTGCCCCCTTGAGACTTCCGTTCATTTCCCATTATTGTAGATCTGATCAATTTCCTCATCTGCCTGGATTTTTTGACTGCTATTTGGAGACTGTTGAATTCTTCAAAATCCAGAATGAATTTAAATCTTTAAGTTCATGATTTTTTCAAAACAGGCAACTTGTATACTTGAATTTATTCATTTGAATGTCTATCCTATGTTGTTTTATTAAGTAAATCTATTCATTCTCTGGACGCATGATTGTTTTCTAACAATTCTAACATATGAACTTAGTTAAAAATTTCATATGTGGGCGTGAAGTATTCTGAAATTTACAGTTTTCAAATAGGTTGGAATTGTTTCATGCGCCATACATAGTGTCAATCTATTTGATAACAGGTCCAACATATTCATAATCAAAATATACATATGTAATCACCACTCAAAAAATGCCACTGGGCATTTATGTGTACTAACCATAGCACATTAAAACCAACTTTGGTCATTGCTCTTTCATTTTAATTAAAGAAAAAAAGAAGAAAAAAAAGTTCTTTTACCACATTAAAAAGTTTATTTTAAAGTATACTGATAATCATTCTGCCGTTGTAGAGGTTACTGCTTGCTTTCCATCTGGTCAGAGTTCCTGCATTGTATTCATAATTCATACTACCTTATTAGTTTTAATGATAAAAATTATATACAGAAAAAGAAATGTTTCAGTAGGTAAAATCAGTTGGTAGTAAGCATTTTATAGTAAATTCAGATGCTGAAAAAAAAACAGTTTTACGTCATCATCATAGAACAAACATTCTAGGCTCTTTCTTGTTTGGCCACATCTATCCAGTATAAAAGTATTATGTTCTTTGGACTGACTTTATGCTGTACCGAAAAATCAACATATTTCGGACTACTCAGGTTATTCGCTATAATATCTCTGAAAAGTACTAAACTGTACATATCTTTTACTAATATTGACAAAGGATTAAGAGTTGGTACCTTTGTTATCAGAATGGTGCTTCCTTTTCCTACCTATGACAGCTGATCCAGTAATATGCTTCATTTCTCAATGATGGTGTTTTTATTTGCTATCCTTATACACACTGCTCCTTTTATATTCAATGTTAACGATATTAAGTTTTTAAATTTCGAATCCATGAGGTTTTGATATAATTGCAGGCTTTCTTTATCTCGGAATACTAAAAGATTAGCCTGGTATTAAATTTTGATGTGATCCAAACAAATATTGTTTAATTTGTTTAACATTGTATAATTTCTTTAACATGATAAGAGCCCATATAATTCCTATACATTGGAAGATTGAACCACCATTTGATGCTTGCATCATCATTTCAACTTTAAAACCATTACAATTGGTCTATTTATTTCTACGTATACTCTCTTTTGTTTGACTTATAATAGCATAGTGATTCACACATAATTCTAGTATGTGGTGCTTGTACATATAGTCAACTGTGCTGGAGATTTTTACTAACATCTGTTTCTGGATTTTGCAAATGATGAAATTTCATTCTGAAAACTACCAACGTGTCGCATGACTATTTGTTCATCCGCTTCAATTCTATGAGCATTAAGAAATTCTTCACACTTCATAACATGACATTGCTTCAACATGCAACTCCCACGGGTCGGACGGTCCGTAGTATAGTAGTGCAGTACGGTTGACATGCTGAACAAGGTGTTCAAACATGCAGTATGGCATTGCAAAAGACCAAGGCGAGACGTGTTGTACAATAAACCAACTTATCGTGCGGCCAAACGGATTGTGATGAGGTCCGAGTGTTTGGGTAATTCTACAAACTGCATTTTTAAACGAAACAACTTATTAGAAAAAGAGTCTATATCCCCAAACAACATTAGATAAAAAAATTAAAATATTTGTAACTCGTACACCGGATCTCCTCATTGTGAAACTGATAAGCTACTTCACCGTCAATAAAACTCTGCAAAAATTGCTCTGCTCTACGTCCGGTGTTTAGTCTGGTGGGGAATGTAATGGAAAACCCTAAAACATTCATTACCATCAACCACGTTTGTGCAACGACAAACGAGTAATTTGTCCGTCCCTGCTCTCTTATTAAAGAGAACATACAATACCTTCGATTGTGTATTGTATGAATAAAATATGTAACAATCTTCACTTCGTTTGTTAGTTGAACTGCGTTTGAACTGTATGATGCCCACATTTCCATCTCTCACAACGTAGTGTATAAAAACAAAATCGTACTGCTTTGGTAATTAAATATCTTTGCACTGATGTTAAATTTCTTATATGTGATGGTTGTATGTATTTATACGTACAACTGATTCAATACTGAAGAATAGAATATTTATTGTCTGACATATAGCATGAAGAATCATAAAATATATTGTAATTATGTATTTGAACGGATAGTCTTGAAGAATCATAAAATATATTGTAATTATGTATTTGAACGAATAGTCATTTCATACTGATGGACAATAGCAATAGCATCAGGGAATATATTCGTCTTGGAAATGTAAAATTCGGACTATTGTTGTCACGCTATATTTAAATATATTTTTCTCACTCTATAAGTCGGACCATTGTGGTTCGACTTTCACAAAAATAAATGTATAAGTCGGATCACAATGGTCCGACTTATATAAATATATTTTGGAAATGTATAAGTCGGACCATTGTGGTCTGACTTATATATATATATAATATATAATATATATATATATATATATATATATATATATATATATATATTGTCCGACTTTCTCAACAGCTAAGGGAATAAATTTTTTTCAAATTCAACGAGCAATGTCAGCGAATATATTTGTTCCAAATTCAACAAGCAATGTCAGCGAATATATTCGTTCCAAATTCATATATATATATATATATATATATATATATATATATATATATATATATATTTTTTTTTTTTTTTGTCCGACTTTCCCAACAGCTAAGGGAATAAATTTTTTCCAAATTCAACGAGCAATGTCAGCGAATATATTCTTTCCAAGTTCAACCAGCAATGTCAGCGAATATATTTGTTCCAAATTCAACAAGCAATGTCAGCGAATATATTCGTTCCAAATTCAACAAGCAATGTCAGCGAATATATTCGTTCCAAATTCAACAAGCAATGTCAGCGAATACATTCTTTCCAACTTCAACAAGCAATGTCAGCGAATATATTTGTTCCAAATTTAACAAGCAATGTCAGTGAATATATTCATTATAAAAAGGTGTTCCAAACAACTTATTCACGACATTCAAATCTGAAGAAGCAATGTTAGGGAATATATTCTGTACTAATATCTTTTCCTATATCTTTTCGTACTGATTTATAGGCTTATTTATAGCCTGCTCTACATTATCGCTACATGCTCAGATTGAATATTGATTGCTCAGATACGAAGCTTGCAGTTCCATTCTACAACTTCAAAGCATTCATCATCTTCTTCAGAACAATTTCTATGGTATGTTATAATTTATTTATATTTATTTTCATTAAGTTCCGTCTTTAACCAGACATATGTTTAATACTAGGGTAAAACGTATGTTGTGTTTGTTGGTCGACAACCAAGAATATATGACAATTGGGAGGATGCAAAAAGTCAAGTGCATCGTTTTAGCGACAATTTGTATAAATCATATAACTCCAGAGATGAAGCCATTCAAGCTTTCAACAGATTCATAAGTGTTAGGAATAAAGTGTAATGGTTTTGATATGCCAAATTTGTATTTGTAGATCCCCCAATTTTGTTTTATAGGTCTAGTAGAGTCTTAGACCATGATCGGGAAATTATTTAATTATGAAAAGAGAAAAACAGAGGAAGATGGATGAAAATAGAAGAAGAAGATATAAAGCCTAAAATCAAGAATTTGTCTGGAGAAAATGACAAATTGAAGAAGAAGATGAATGATATGAAATCACGTCAATGCTACTCAAAGAAGATATCCCAGAAGAATTTTCGTGAAGAAAATTAATGTTGGAAGAATGCATGAAATTGACTTGGAGATCAAGCATCTATGGAAAGAAAAGGAGTACATCAAATATGATTGGAGATTTAATCAAAAGCTGTACGGACGAAGTGGATGATGCTTGATATATTATGCGAAATGGCTCAAGTTCGAAACTCACCTTCAACAACTTTACAAGGTAAAATTTGAGAAGCCAAATTAAATTAATCTGATGGAGGAAATTGGGAATTGGGAGCAAGTTTCACATGAGCATGGGATGCAATTTCAAGTTGGGGACCCGAAATCAATTGGGAGGGCCAATTTCAATTTCGAAGTCAAAGTCAACCGGGAGTGGGAAAAGCCAATTACAGTGGAGAAATTGGGTGGAAGTTCAAATATCATATGAAGCCGTTTTACACCCCCATATATTTCCACTCAACGTAAAACCAGAGCATTTACATGGAGATGAAGTTCTAACAACGGGCCAATTACAGTGGAGAAATTGGGTGGAAGTTCAAAAAGCCAGCAACGGGCCAATTACAGTGGAGAAATTGGGTGGAAGTTCAAAAAGCCAGTTTGAAGTCTGAGAACACCCAGAGCTTACCCACTCAACGTAAAACCAGAGGAAATATCATATGAAGCCGTTCTACACCCCTATATATTTCCACTCAACGTAAAACCAGAGCATCTAACAACGGGCCAATCATATGAAGCCGTTCTACACCCCCATATATTTCCACTCAACGTAAAACCAGAGCATCTAACAACGGGCCAATTACAGTGGAGAAATTGGGTGGAAGTTCAAAAAGCCAGTTTGAAGTCTGAGAACACCCAGAGCTTACCCACTCAACGTAAAACCAGAGGAAATATCATATGAAGCCGTTCTACACCCCCATATATTTCCACTCAACGTAAAACCAAAGCCAGTTTGAAGTCTGAGAACACCCAGAGCTTACCCACTCAACGTAAAACCAGAGGAAATATCATATGAAGCCGTTCTACACCCCCATATATTTCCACTCAACGTAAAACCAGAGCATTTACATGGAGATGAAGCTCTAACAACGGCTAGCTTATCCTTTCTCTGACATCTTTGCAGAAGATAAGATAAGATCTCTGACAAAAAGATACGAGATTTTGCAGAAGATAAGATAAGATCTCTGACAAAAAGATATGAGATTTCAGAAATGAGAGCAGAAGAGCATAACACGAACTGCGCAAAAATATTCAAAGAGAGAAAACACTCAGAGCTATCAAGAGAAATCATTCCAGAGTGTTTATCTTCATCAAAGAGACATGCGCATCATTGAATATCATCTACAGAGTCTCAGAAGTTGGAAGCAAGACAACACTTGTTTTGGAGCAAAACAAGAGAAGGGAGGAAAGTAGCACGGAGCTGTGAAATCCTGGATTGTCACACGGAGCTGTGAGATCCGAAGCAGCAGTGTCGGAGGCACTGGGCGTGATTGGTGTGGGCTTGGTGATCAAAGCACCAGATCACGGGATACGTTTCTACCGGAGTGTGGAAGACGTGGGGAAAGTAACGCGGAGTCGTGAAATCCTGGGATAGTAGCGCGGCGACGTGAAACCCGAAGCAGCAGTGTGGTGTCACTGGGCGTGATTAGTGCGGGCTTTGTGATCAAAGCACTAGATCACGGAAATTCATTGTATCTTGGAACCAAGAAGTGGTAGATATAGTGAATTGCTCTTGGAGATAAGAGCAAGTGGAGTAGGAGGATTACACCACCTCGTGAACCACTATAATTGTCTTGTGTTCTTTACTGCTTTCTTTACTTACCGCTCTTTACATATTTGCTCTACACGAGATATACTGCTCACACAATCTCACACACACTTTATGTTTATTTATTTCCGCTGTGCACCATACTCTAACAATCTAGTTAAGAGTTTTGGTTTATCTCTGGCTTAGCAATTGTTGTGCTGTGCGAAAAAGTTTGAAAGTCTATTCACCCCCCTCCCCCCCCTCTAGACTTTCACCTTACCTCTTTTGGGACCAACAATAAGTAGTCAACGACATGATTCCCGAGCATGCAGTTCTACTTCCGCTTCAAGTTCCGGCTCCACCGTACCAAATACAAACACATATTCGAATGAGGAAATCTTAGCTCGTATGCAAGATGAACTCGCACGTGAGAATCACAAGCATGCGATGAAAGTGGATGCAATCGTTGAAGAATTTAAACATCTACTTTCAAAATAAGTGAACATAATGTTTCAATAAATATTTGCATGAGTTTAGTTCATTGTTGTTTTGCATGTATATAAGTGTAATGTTTTTTAAGCATAAACCAAAATAAAAAAACCTATCAGTGCGAAAATAAAAAATAAATAAATAAAATGATAGTGACATTCCTAATTTCCTACCATACTCCAATTACTTTTGTAAAAGGTAATTTTGACATTCCTAATTTCCTACCATACTCCAATTACTTTTGTAAAAAGTAATTTTTGATAGTGACTACACTATCAGAAGAGAAAAAATAAAAAAAAAATTAAAATGATAGGTGTCTCCTACACAAGCCGAAATTACTTTTGTAAAAAGTAATTTTTGATAGTGACTACACTATCAGAAACCAACTAAAGCTAATTGAGACATGTAAATGGCTTAATTCGGACTCTTGTAGTCCGAATTACATCAACCATTATTTTTTTTATTTTTTTTTACGTCCGGATACATACCATACTACTATAAAAACTTAAGCGAGCCCCACAACTGGACCACAATACTTCTCTATCTTTAATACATTTCTTTCAAAAATTTTTGCAAAACACATATCTACAAAGAGCCAATTCATTATTCTCGTACTGCAAATTTATTATAATGGCAGCTATATCTACATATGTGTACGTTTTTTGGGGTGGGAAAATACAAACTAGTGGGGCACCCCCACAGATAAATTACTCACTTCATGCTCAAGTAGTTATTCCAATACCATCAAATATTGGACTCATTCCTATGGAGTTAATGATCAGACAAGCAATGAGAATCAACATTGAGGACAATGTTGAGCTAATTGAAAGAGTGATAGTGGATGCTACAATGGGTAGCACACACTATCTACTACACATTGCGCGCGAGCGAGACTGGGAATACTTCATACGACAAACATTGCCAAATGGAGAGTTACATGTGTACGTTCAGACAGAAGATATTTATGGTGGCGGATTCAGAGTAAACGATGTCGATCAACCAGAGGAACTTCCATCTTCGTCAACAATAGTGGAAAGTTCATCAGAAAGTGATGACACTTATCAACCTGATGAGTCTATACCGTCCGAGAGTTTAGGAAGTACGGAGGACGAAGACATACAGGAGTCTGTTCCATTCGACTTCGATTCAATGAATCTAACCACTCAAATGAATCGAGGTCGAAGTCAACGATTGCCAGATTCTGCTATCCCGTCTTACCACTCCCCAATACCACCGCCAACAACTGCATTCACCTACGGCTTTACTAAGAGGGACGATGATGAAACTCTTTCATACGACCCCTCCACAAATGTTATTGCGGTCGGAATGGTTTTCCCGAATTTTTCGACGCTTAAAAAAGCTGTAGGAATTTACAATATGCATCACAAGTGGGACTACTTCACCAATCACAAAAAATGGCAAATTGGACGGTCTCCTGTCCACATTATAACTCAACACCAACTTGTCCGTGGACATTATCCGCAAAGATTGCATGGGGCATCTTCTGAATGGCAGGTCACAAAGTTCTTTGAACCCCACGAGTGCATAGTTCAATACAACCAGGGTCCCGCGGACAAACTGTGCACCAGCTCATTAATATGCAATTCAATCTTTCAGAACATCACTGCGAATCCACAGTACAAAATAAAAGACATCCAAGTGGATGTGAGACAACAATATGGTGTAGACATTTCGTACAGGAAAGCATGGTATGCCAGACACAAATGCATTGAAATGCAGTACGGGAATTACCAGCACTCGTACAATGAGCTACCCCAATTCTGCCTGTAGTTGCAACTCTCCAACCCTGGAACCATTGTGGAAATCATGTGCACACCAAACGCAGAAAGGGGTACAGGGTACACGAATTTCTTGTATGCATTTTGGGCTTTCAAGCCCGCAATTGATGGCTTCAGCTACTGCATCCCTGTTATTTGTGTTGACGGTACCCACTTGTACAACCAGTACAAAGGCCATCTCCTACTAGCCTGCGGATATACCGCCAACAAGGAAATCTGTCCACTGGCATATTCAATCGTTGACTCCGAAAATAATGCCAATTGGACTTGGTTTCTTCGACTTCTGGCCGAACATGTCTTTCCACATCACAGTTCAATGTCATCATCTCGGATAGACACGCTGGAATCGATGCGGCGTTTAATTCCGTGCAACAATTGAAGGGGGGTCGTGTCAAACGCCGGTTTTGCATTCGTCACATTCGCAGCAATGTCTTGACAAGGGTGACCAGAAATAGGCGGTTACAGAAATTAGTATGGGAAGCTGGTACTGCTGTAACAAGGAATCAATTCCTTCAACGCAGGCAATCCAACTTAAATGGCCGGCTGCATACGCCTATCTTGCCGACATTGAAGTAGAGAAGTGGACATTATCTCACGACGATGGTCACCGGTACGGCATCATGACAACCAATCCATCTGAGTCACTTAATAATTCACTTAAGTATTGTTGGATGTTACCTGTCACGGCAATAGTCCGAATGACTTTTCACAAGTTACGGACTATGTTTGCCGACAGGCGTACTGCGGGAGATGGGATGCAGCAACACGGACTGCTTTTCACGATAAAGATTACCGATGATTTGTCAGCTCGAAACAATGAAGCAATTAGTGGTGCAAGCATTCAACGGTTCAATGACGCACTCAGAATCTATGGTGTTGCCCTAAGTACTGGTTATGTCTCTCAAAGTCAACAAAATCATTTTCAAGTTAACCTGACGGAACGTACGTGTAACTGCGGATTGTGGAACGTGAATGGCATACCATGTGCACATGTGATTGCAACATGCAATTATCGAGGGCAAGGATTTGGCCCTTTAGTGCCAGAAGTTTACTCCGTACAAAACTACAGGGACTGTTATGCCGGAAATTTCTACCCAGTAGACGAAAGAACTCAGTGTACCGGTCCAGTTACTTGCCTTCCACCAATTTCTGCTAGGCAACCAAATCAACGAGGCCAACGCCGAACACGTATGTATCCAAATGAAATGGACTTGGGTTCAAATCGAAGTAGAAGATGTAAGTATTGTCGGAGGACAATTCATTTTTTCCGGCACTGTCCAACTTTGAATCATCAATAAAATAATGCTTTGTTTCTATTTATAATTATCCAAATTTTTCATATAAATTGTAATTATGATATGAAGTATGGACCTTCTACATACTGAGCATGAACCTTGTACATACTGACCATGAACCTTCTTCTTATTTGGGAGTCCATTTATTTCCGCAAACATGAACTGGGAAGAACAAAAAAAAAAAAAAAATTATTCGGATTATTGGTGTCCGAATTCTATTACAATCATAATTTTTTACTTTTAATCAAATCAACCAAATTATTGCTAAATTTGATTAGTTATCATTATTTGTGTCCATTTATTTCCGCAAACAAGAATCGGGAAGAACAAAAAAAAAATTGAAAATATTCGGACTATTAAAGTTCGAATTTCAGTATTGCTAAATTTGATTAGTTATCATTATTTGTGTCCATTCATTTCCGCAAACAAGAATCTTGAAGAACAAAAAAGAACAAAAAAAAAAATTAAAATATTCGGACTATCAAAGTCCGAATTTCAGTAAGATAATCAGTCTCCATGATTTCGTATTTCCTTCTCCAGGGTCCAATATTTCATGTACACATTTCTCGTATCCACCAATCTTAGGTTTTCCATTCCTGTTTATGATTCGAAGCAGAGAGGGGTTAGGGATTGGAGATACAAGGCTAAAATAGTAATTTAATAAATATATGCCATCAGCTATTCAGAAAAGCTGCCTAACCCAGCGTTTCACTTTTTGGTTGATTGGCCCAGTCAGCTAAGGCCAATCAGCCATTTATCAAACACATGAAAACAGCTTGTTGACTAGTCAATCAGCTATTTTTGGTTAAAGCAGTCAAATATTGGCTGATAAGCCAATAACCAAACACCCCCAATATGTAAATTGTGTATTCTGGACTTAGGTCTACCTTGCATCCACAAAATAATTTGCGGCTCAATAGACGTGATTTATATAAGGGAATCTATATGTAATTCTCTAAGAGTAACATATATATTCAAATAGAGAACGCATACACATTAAATGAAAATATAAGAGTATTGAACAATCTTAAGGAGGTTAAATGGCAAATAGAGGTATATATAGTGAGACCATTCAAGATATCTAAAATTCATTTTCTGAACTTTTGAGAGGTCATAATCATCAAATAGATGTGATTCACTTCTATCTTTCAAGAACATAGCATTTAAATAACAATATCATGCATCACATCGATCGTGACATGATCATAGATATTTTTGGTAGAGTAGCATATCACTAAAGATGGACGTTGAAGATTTCTTTTAGAGTTAATTCCACCAGAGGTCCATTGTCTTTGGTGGTAATTCTAAATTTAGTCTCAGACTATCTTTTTGTCATTTAACATCTCAGACTATTATTTTTTGGACACTTGTAGTCATTCTCATGACTTTTCCTATTTTTAGTAAGTGCTTTTTTGTCTTTTCATATTTTTCTTTTGTTATTTTTCCGGTTTAATCGATTTAGAACTTTAGATAACCTCTGATTTGTAGTAACCATATTTTCCGACTGATTTTTAGTAAAGTCCTAAACCAATTAAAGCGGTTGAAACCAGAAAAATGACAAAAGAAAAATATGAAGAGACAAAAATACCCTTACTAAAAATAGGAAAAATCGTGAGAAGGACTAAAAGTGTCTAAAAAATAATAGTTTGGGATGTTAAATGACAAAAACGATAGTCTGAGACTAAATTTAAAATTTCAACAAAAACAAGGGACCTCTAGTGAAATTAACTCATTTCTTTCATGAGTATTGAGTCATTAGTGACCCAAAGATTAATATCCATTTGAGATCTTCCAGATCATATTAGAAAAACATTGCAATGATCATACACATTATCAAATAGAGAAGGTTTAAATTTTAAAACTTAGAGAGTATATATTTTGACCACAACTAAGTCTTTGATATTCCTCTGAAATCTCAATGACACTCAAAATACTTAGGGTGTGTTTGGTTCGCGTATGAGAATCAAATACTAGGTAATGGTAATGAGTTTTGGTGAAAGTATATTGCATATTTGATAGTATGGTGGAATTGGAATGATTACTAATATTGTTGTTTGGTTATATATGATCATATAATGGGAATAAAGGTTTTAAAAATACAAGAACAAAAAATTAAGACAATTTATTCTAATAATAAAGACATCCAAAGCACAAATATGAACAAAAAATATAAGGAATAAGGTCCAAATTGGCCCCTGAACGAAACGTGAAAGTGCAATTTGGTCCCTGAACGTAAAAGAAGTGCAATTACCCCCATCAACATCTCAAATATGTGCAATTTGACCTGATAGCAGGTTAACATTCCATCCAACCGGTTATATGATGATGTGTATGCTGACTTGGCATTTTTTTTTAAATTTCCTTTTATTTCATTTTCTTCCATTCACCGTGTATTAAGGCAAGGCTTCAATAGAAATTCCCAAACCACGCATCAAAATTCCCAAACCTGCATCAGAAATTTCATTCATCGTGTACCTGTATCAGAAATTCCATTCACTGTGTACCTGCATCAAAAATTCCCAAACCACGCCCGTGAAAGCTATTAACTTGTTCGTTGTTAATATAACTATGTAAAATTGAATATTTTTTCATGAAATTTATCCTGCTTGTAAATTTGAGAGAAGATATCGATGGTGGAATATTACAACTGCTAGAGTTAGTTGTTTTGTAAAGAAGAAGACAAAAGAAGGAAATAAAAAAAAAAATGCCAAGTCATCATCCACGTCACACATGCAACCTGCCAGATGGGATGTTAACCTGCTATCAGGTCAAATTGCACATATTTGAGGTGTTGAGGGGGGTAATTGCACTTTTTTTTACGTTCAGGGACCTAATTGCACTTTCACGTTTCGTTCAAGGGCCAATTTGGACCTTATTCCAAAATATAAAAGC
>NW_017616893.1:820000-862500 GCF_001879475.1 Ipomoea nil
TTTTTGTCGATCTGGGACTCCACAGTTTGGCTATGCTTTCTCAGGTAAGAAGAGGGCTGAACGAAGAAAAAGACCAAAATATCCATGGTTAATCGGAGTTCTCGCCAGCTGGTTGACGGACTACGGCCGGAGGGATTAAATCAACTAACAACAATTATTTTCGGGGACTAAATCAATGATTAAGGAATTAGAGGACTACATTCACAGTTTGGTAATAATTGAGGGACCAAATCGTTGATTAACTCTAACAATAATAATAATAATAATAATAATAATAATAATAATAATAATAATAATAATAATAATAATAATAATAATAATAAAAAAAAAAAAAAAAAATAAATAAATAAATAAATAAAAGAGTAAATAATATTGGCCCTAAACTTGCAGACCCTTCTAAATTTAATCCCTACATAATAAAATTCCACAATTTCATCAATTACAATTGCCAATGGTCGGTCTAATCATCATTCATGGAATTTTCAGTAGCTTCTCACATAGACACACATATGTATGGATAAATATATCACTTTTTTCTTAGATATATCATAAAATATTATGGATTAACAAATAAAATTGGAATAAAACATTTCTAGGGGACTAAATTTTAAATTAGATTATATTCTAAATTTGTAATTTTATTTTCTTTACAACATGTTTTGTTGGCGAAATAGATCAAGAATAAAATATAAATCTTAAAAGCAGATGTTTGTTTTGACTTTCTATTATATACATCATATACACATGTATGCACACAAGCACACATATGCATTATTCGAAACATTGAAATAAGATTCTCTTTACAATTCTATATCTAATCTCTATGCATGTGAACCAATTAATAAAATAGAAATTATTCTATTGCCTTTATTCCATTTCTTATAGAATAATATTTCTATTCCCCTTATTTTTATTGGACAACCTAAACATAACATAGTATAAGATTATTGGCAAATTCTCCTTTTGAAACTGTCTCACGAGTTTTAATATGTGAGATGAGTCAGGAGAATTCGGATCTTATGATATATATAAGCTTAGTAATATTATTTACTGCAAATTATCTATTACAATTTTACTATAAAGTAGTACATTTATGCTATAAAACTAGTTACCACACGCGCGTGCATTGCGCGAATAGTCCAAAGTCCAATGTTCAATGTGTACTTTTAAATTAGTGTTTCAGAATTTATCAAAGTATCATTCAATATCATGACGTATATCAATGCAAGATCATGACGTATATCAATGCAAGATTATCAAATTTTTCACAAAAGTAAATATTTGAAGAATACATAACTATGACCAGTAGCAGAAATGTTAGATTAACTGGTGCAATAATAGTTTTAGAGGGAAGCACCCTCACTGGATAATACCATAAGCATAGTTTTTGTAACACAAAATCCTATTAATTGACGTGATCCATGCTTCCTCTTGTTGCCATTTCCGCCAAAAAATGAATTATTGATTTGATCTAGTCTCCTTGCGTGCTTCACTGCAATTTTAGTTTCTTGGCGCAGTGCACCTTCAAAAACAAAACCAAATCTTCATGTCCCAAAAAGACAATGATAATAGCTAGGCATAGTTTCTCATTTGTGTTCAATTTATATTGTCAAGTGAAAAAGAAACCTTAGGTGAAAAATATGATGTAATCTCATCCATTGATTTAGATCAGATCAACGTCTAGAATGAAGCAATTTAAAAAAAATATGGTGGCATTATTGTAATTTTGTGTAAGTTAGTTTTTTTTTTCAAGCCTTTCAGTGCACATTGTCCCTTCATTCAGAGCAAAATTGTTGTGCCTTCAACCTTTAAGTTCGTAGGTGTTATATATATATATATATATATATATATATATATATATATATATATATATATATATATTTAAGGAGTATTTGATCTTGAATGAATCACTAATTACTAATTTTAGTTTAATATTGTGATCGTTTATGATTTGTGTTGAAAATCATGCATTAAATTTAGTCTTTTCAATAATTATTTCATACTACCTTACCATGCACATCATTATCCCTTCTTCTAGAGCACATTGTTGTGCCTTCAATCTTTAAACCTTACAATTCACATTTTTGTCTTTCCAGAGTTCTAGTGCACATTGTCCCTTCTTCCAGAGCACATTGTTGTGCCTTCAACCTTTAAGATCGTAGGTGTTATATAAATAAATAAATAAGTAAATATATATATATATATATATATATATATATATATATATATATATATAGAGAGAGAGAGAGAGCATTTGATCTTGAATGAATCACTAAATTACTAATTTTAGTTGAATATTGTGATCTTTTATGATTTGTGTTGAAGATTTTTGTGCTTCACAATGCACATTTTTGCCTTCTAGTGCACATTGTTATGCATTCCAGTGCATATTGTTGTGTCTGCGAAATTTTTTTTATTTTAAAAAAATGAGATGATGAATGCATTGAGATACAACCGCACGTTTCACCTGCAAATTTCTTTTTTCACTTGAACCCCTCTCTCTCTCTCTCTCTCTATATATATATATATATATATATATATATATATATATATATATGAAAGCAATCATCAAAGCGAACTATTATTACGAAATCAAATCAGGAATACAATGATGGATATCTGCATCCCACACCTCCCGACCAGTATACGAGCAAGAAGCTCTAGGCTGAGAGTGAGCAATAACATTGGCTGCTATATTGTATTTTTTAATACACTCTTAACATATTCATAGTATATGTTTAACAATTATGTCAATTTTGATTGGGATTGGAATGGAACCTAAGACCTTTCTTATGAAAATCAATGAGTAAGTTAAGAATAATAAATAGTTAACGGAATATTCTGTTACTAAAGTTTACACTCATGGAATGCAAGGGTATTTAGGAAAAGTAAATGATATAATAGAGGGTAAAGTAGTAAAAATAATAAATAAATAAAAAACTAAAATCAAAATAATATGAACCATTCATTTCAACAAATAATTACACCAACATTTTTAGTTCCCGTTAGGGGCCTAACTTTATTGGCTCTTATTAGGTTTGCAGATGTAGATATTATATATAACACTTAAAAGTATTGATTATATCTGTAATTCTATTATGTAATGACATTATTCCCTACAAATTGTCTATTATATAAAGTACTACATTTGATGTTGCAAATACGCTGGTGTATTGTACTCGATCCTTGTGTATAGTCTCGGGTAGCTGAACCTGTGATTAGACGTTCTCAAGCTTAGATATGGTATATGTCAAAGTCCAAAAAAATCCCCACTTCAGGGGATTTAATGCGCCTTATATAGGGGTCTTGAGGGGGCACATGTCGAGTGCACAACATGTTAACCACGTGCCTCTCGTGCACCAATCATGACGAAGGTGACTCCAATAAGTCCACGTGCAATGAGATTCTTGACATATGCCTTATTATGAAGTGATTGATCAAGACCATCGAGTCATTTTAATACGTTAATAATAAGAGTTAGGTGCTTGGGATAAGATTCCGGACCACACATGATCGGGAAGCTCATCCCGAGATAATTAAGCTTTTTACTGACCTATAAGAACTATCTTTTGACTAGACCTGGATTAAAAAAAAAAAAAAAAAAAAAAAAAAAAACGTGATCAGACCTACTCGGAAAATGGACCTCTGAGTCCCTTGCCCAAATAATATTTTCTCCCCTCCAACCATACTTCTCCCCTTTAATCTCCATCATTGGAGATGCCTTAGGGTTTGGTAATGAAGTGGGCCAGGGAGGTATTTTCATTCAAAAATTCATGATGGTGTCAATGCATGGTGTCGATTTAAAGCAAAGAAAGAAAAGGCAAGGGACCAAACTCTTGTATTTGGCATTTCACTTGGTAGATTTATATGCCCTCATAATGCTTAGCATGTTCTCTATCAACTTCTTTCCCCAATCAAAATCTACTTATCTCCAAGAGCCACATGGTCCCCTCTTGCTTCAATGTCCATGCCATTATTATTATGCATAAAATATCACAAACTAATTAAAGTTGGGTTTTTCACTGTTTTTCCAACTGTAGCATCTCTTTCTTTTTCTCATTATTATTGTTTTCAGTATTTGCAATATTTTGGGAGCCTTTGCTGAGAGGACATGGCATAAAAGAAGCTTCACTGTACTCATTAGCCATGGTTTCCATGTTCACAGTTTCACACATCAATGAGAGAAATGGGAGCAAACATATATATAAAAACTAAAATAGTATCTTTAGTGGGGGCTAACCAACCAAGCTAATGATGCATGGAGGCTGGGTTTGTTCCCCAGCTCACTCTATATAGGATTAGGCATCACACTATAACACAGAATAAAAGGGTGATCAAATTACACACACAATATATATATATATATATATATATATATATATATATATATATATATATATATTGAATCTTAAACTGTTCAAACTTACAGCCGAGACAATGGATCTTGAAGCAAAGGCAACACTTTCACAAGCACACCCCGAGACAATGGACTTCCTTTCGCACGCCTGGTGCGACTTTGCGGTTCAAGCCTTCCAGCCCGAAATGCAAGATCTCGCGCTAACTGTCCATGATAGCTCAATCAAGAAATTCAGTGATGACAGCAAGAAGCTGCCTTCTTTGCAGGTAAGATAGTTAATCTATCAGGGATATGATGCACAATCAACCGGTTTTAATCCGTTTTTTATTGTAGAAAATGGATAAAAGCATGAAGATGGATGATACAGATAAGTCTATACCTCCATGGACATCCAATGATGTGAAGGTAAACTATATATACATGCACAGATCAAATTAAAACTTTTGCAATTATGATGTAACTCCAGTTCTTCAAATTGAATCTTTTCTTTTTTTTTTTGGTTTCTTTTAGTCATGGATATGGATGCAACAAGCAATGCATCCCGAATTGAATTACCACAGCTATCTTAGAAAGAAATGGGTAAGCTGAGAATCACATCATCACTAAATAGACACAAGTGTTCCTAGCTAAAACGAACAATTGAACATGTGTTTCTGCAGATTCCATGGAAGATAGCGCCACTAAAGAATTTCTCAATCAAGAAATGGCTTAAAGAAATGAAGCAGAAGAGGAAAGAAGAGAACAGATTACAAAAGGCGGAAGTGCACGCAGCCATATCGGTTGCAGGGGTTGCAGCTGCACTAGCAGCCATAGCAGCAGAAAACTCGAGCCGGGATGACAGTAAGGAGTCAGCTGTGGCATCTGCAGCTGCATTAGTCGCCGCCCAGTGTGCTAAAGTGGCGGAAGCCATGGGAGCAAAGAAGGACCAACTCAGCAGCGTAATTGGTTCGGCCATGAGTGGCACGAGCGCGAGCGACATTGTTACACTCACAGCTGCAGCCACAACATGTAACAATAACCCCGCTTAAAATTAACTGGGATGATAATAAGCTTTTCTGCACTTAAAAAAATTCGTGTTTTTGTTTCAGCACTAAGAGGAGCAGCAACACTTAAAGCGAGAAGAGAGTGTAAGGGTATACTAAATGGAAGTACACCAGTTCTCCCCATAGAAGATGGCAAGGATTTCGAGATCGAGTATGAATCATGTAGATCAGTGCTTTCAAAGGGTGCAGAGCTCAACCTTGAAACATCAGATGGTATAGAAATCTATCCTGATTGAATAATTTGCTTTCTCACATCAACTGAAGATTGATCAAACAACAGATTAAAGTTGCTAATTAAGCTACTAATCAACACAAAATGTGAGACCAACTTACCAAAAGAAATTATCAATTCCTTTCTGATTATATATATATATCTGTCCATAAACAGGGAGATACATGCTAAGGTCAGTGTCCATCATCTTTAACCCTGAAGCCAAGGTGAGAATGAAGATCATTTCCATCCTCTTATTAACTTTATATTTATATTGTATGCTATCAATGATATTGGCTGGATTCAATCTTTTAGTGTGATTTGACCCATATGCATTACAATTCAATTGAGTGACTCTAGCCCAATCTTAGTTTATAACATGTATCAGAGCTTGTTCGGTCCACTTTGGGTCCACTTGATTGTGGGTATTGTTGGGTGTTCAAGCTTTCGTAAGCCCGCTTGTTCGGTCCACTTTGGTGGCATTCATTTCAGGAGAGGGTCCAGTCCAATTTCTGGTCAACCTGTTACATTCAAAATGGCCCGGTTGTCCACGTGTTAAAAACATATATGAGTTTATAAGGCCATGAGTTACACTAGCTAATTGATTGGATTCAATCTTTTTAATATAGTTTGATCTATGTGCATTATAACTCAATTGAGTGATCCTAGCCCAATCTATAATTTCTTTCTCAAGGATTAGAGAATAGTTCTCCTGTAATTTACCGAACTCCTTTTCTTAATTACAGGTTATTCTCAGGACAAGGAAGCTTAATATATTGAATTCATTCACAGGACACAAAGAAAGTATGTTCTTTTATGTTTCAGAGAAATATTTACATTTCAATTTAATTATAAGAGAAGATTCAACAACTTTACAATATATATATACAACATATATAATTCCATGATTATATTGTAGGTATCATAGTAGATCTGCACGCAGAGTTGTACAAGGATTGTGAAGGAGAGGAAATGGATAGTTGCTATCTAATTGTATTAACTACAAACAAGGGAATAATGAAGATAGACATGATGGATGATTATGAACGTTATAGAATGTGGTCAAAGACTATTAAACACATGTTGACACTTTCTACTTCATTGACAACATATATATGAGCTCCAATTTTACAAAAGTTGAATTGAAGTCTACCATTGTTGAGTGATGAGAATATTTGTATTCTGTGTTTTTTTTTTTAATAAATTTATAGCAAATATTTATATCGAGTTACAACCAATATTTTTATATTTGCTAATAATAATCACATGTTGATCAATGGCAAGCAATGCATATAGCATCATTACTTGAGCAACTCTTTTAAATAAAACATTTAATTTGGAAGAAGAGGTCAAGGTTCGAACCTTACAAGGGCAGTGATGGGAATATGTTCAAAGTGGGCATTTGGCCGTCTGCTAAGACATTGAGTTACTTGATTTATATATTCCCAAATGTTCTGTCCGGACCAAGGTGTAAGAATTGGGGATTCAACCTTTTTGGGAGAATAGAATTCTCAGAGATCTCTTCGAGCATTTCAATTTTCACCACGACAACCAATTAATGCCTTTGCTGTTTAGGTCATGCTCTCCAAATAACCAAACATGTTGAGTATGAAATAATGGCAGCTTCTCTCAAAGGTAATTGTATGGAATGTCACAAAACAATGTATTCGATGAGAATTCAAATTGTATTCAGTTACAGATAGATAGGATTACACGAGAGTATATCAAAGTCTACCTCTAAACTCTCCTATCTATTAGGCTATTACATCAGACTTATTCTAACACCACACACTAACTACTATAGGTTATATAATAATAATAACAATAATTATTAATAACTCTCACACACCCCCTCAAGCAGAAGGTTGGTGAGAAACAACATGTAGCTTGTCTCGTAGTGTAGTGAACCTCGGACCTGGAAGCGGCTTGGTGAAGATATCAGCGAGCTGGTCCTTAGTTGATATGAAATTTACCTTGAAGTCCCCCGTTGCAACTTTGTCTCGTACAAAGTGATAGTCAATCTCCACATGCTTTGTTCTGGCGTGGAACACTGGATTAGCACATAAATACGTAGCTCCTAAGTTATCACACCACAAAGTAGACGGTTGACCGGTGTGCAGCCCCAACTCACGTAACAATGAAACAACCCAAGTAACCTCAGCAGCAACATCGGCTAGGGCTTTGTACTCGGATTCTGTCGAAGAGCGAGCCACAGTGTGCTGTTTCCGAGACAGCCAGGAGATGAGATTAGACCCGAGAAAAACAGCATATCCACTCGTGCTTTTCCTGTCAACAGGACACCCAGCCCAGTCGGAGTCGGAATAGACATGAATAGAGGTAGTGGGTAACGCACTCAGGTGTAGGCCATAGTGAAGAGTCCCCTTAATATACCGTAGAACCCGTTTCACCATTGCCCAATGATCAGTAGTCGGGGCGTGCATAAACTGACATAGACAATTAACTGAGAAGGACAAATCAGGCCGTGTGATAGTGAGATACTGAAGAGCCCCAACAATGCGTCGATACTGCGTCGGATTATCAAACAGTTCCGTAGACGGAGTTGCCGATTGGGTAACTGAAGCAGGAGTAGTCAAGGGTTTACAGTCTACCAGACCAGCCCTAGTCAGCAAATCAGTCATGTAGCGCCGTTGGGACAGTAGCATTCCATCAGTAGTGTCAACGGTTTCAATACCTAAGAAGAAGCCAGGTTTGCCAAGATCCCGTATTTTAAACACAGTTGCAAGACGACCAAGTAGAGTATCCAGTAGGGAGGTGTTGTTGCTCATCATAATGATGTCATCCACATAGACAAGGAGAAAAACCTGCGACGCCTCTGAGGTGAGGTAAAAGAGGGAGGCATCTGTTTTTGACGAAGAAAACCCTGCAGACAACAAGAAGTCGTGAAGTCGCTTGAACCACGCACGGAGAGCTTGTTTTAAGCCGTAGAGAGAGCGCTGTAAATGGCACACATGGTCCGGATGAATAAGATCTTCGTAACCCGGTGGTTGCTTCATATACACAGTTTCAGCTAGATGGCCATTTAAGAAGGCATTGTGGACATCTAGCTGCCGGAGGACCCATTTGTTTGTGATAGCCAAGGAAAATAGCATACGGACTGTAGTTGGCTTGACAACCGGACTGAAAGTGTCAAAAAGTCTTCGCCTGCCACTTGGTTAAACCCCTTTGCTACCAGGCGTGCCTTATGGCGTTCTACAGTCCCGTCTGCGGTACGCTTGGTGCGAAAGACCCACTTGCATCCAATAATATTCATGTTAGGATCAGGTGGGACTAGACACCAGGTGTTATTGTGAAGTAAAGCGTTGAACTCCTGGTCCATAGCATCCCTCCAGTGAGAGTGCCCAACAGCTTGAGAGTAGCACGTTGGATCTGGTGTTGTTGTGGTAGTGAGGGCCTGAAATTCCTCACTATTACCGTGGGTCATGTGTCGTAGTCGCATGACATGCCCTCGGTCCTGAGGTTGCGCCCGACCCCGAGGCCGACCTCGTCCACGAGCTGCAGGGGTAGATGGCTCAATGGCTAAAGGAGGTGACTCATGAGCTAATGGCTCAGGGTCAGGCCCGAGAGTAACAGGAAGCGGATTGAACCCGGTACTCTGAACGGGTACTATGGGTCCAGAAACCCAAGGCACGGGCTGAGGCTCAGCAGCTTGCGGTAAAGAACCTGTTGCAAAGGGAAAGACAGATTCGTCAAAACGAACATGGCGACAGGTATAAGTTTTCCCACTGATTAGATCCATGCATCTATATCCCTTAGAGGATGGTGGGTAACCTAAGAAGACACACGGAGTGGAACGGAACTCGATTTTATTCCGATTGTACGGTCTTAGGTACGGGTAACATTGACACCCGAAGACTTTTAAGAGTTGATATGGGGGTAGCTTTTTGTATAACCGGTAGTAGGGACTTTCGAAATTTATAGCGGAAGAGGGTAGATAATTAATTAACCACGTTGCATTCCCAAAGGCAAAGTCCCAATATTGTTGTGGGACAGACCCTTGAGCAAGAAGAGCTAAGCCCGTTTCGACAATGTGTCTGTTGCGGCGCTCAACTCTCCCATTTTGTTCGTGCGTATAGGCGCAGGATTGCCGGTGGTTAATACCGAGAGTTTCAAAGGTGGTATGCAACTTGCAATACTCACCCCCTAGGTCGGACTGAATAGATTTGATAGAGCGCGAAAATTGTCGCTCTACCAACACACGAAACAGATCAAACATTTTATAGATGTCTGATTTTACCCTTAATGGATAAAACCAGCAGAAGCGGGAATAATCGTCAACAAACAAATGGAAATACCGAAAACCACTGGACGAGATAACTGGGGCAGGCCCCCAAATATCCGTGTAGACCAAATCTAGTACATTTTCGCTTGATTGTACTACTCTATTTAATGGAAAACGACAAGATTTGCCAAGATGACAAGCAGTACATGACCCTAAAGTAACATTATTTTGCTGGACTGAACAGTGTTTAAGAATTTTATTCTGAACGATGCTGTGAGGATGACCAAGCCTGCGATGCCATACTGTTGGCGTAGCACGAGAAGTGATGAACGCAAAGTGACTCCGGGACATGGGTAACTTGTATAGGCCTCCAGAGGTAGAACCTTTAAAAAGAACTGCCTTGGTGTTGGAATCTTTCACAATGAAACAATTTGGGTGAAATTCAAAAAATACACTGTTTTCAGTGGCAAATTTCTGGACAGATAATAATGGAACAGTTAAATTAGGGACATGTAACACATTTGACAGAAACAACTGTTTGGACTCAGATGGAATTGATGCATGGCCAACCCGAGAGATTACTAAACTTGTACCATTCCCAACCCGGAGTGTGTCCGGGCCATTGTATTCATCCGAGGTGGTCAGCATGCCTGCATCCGGGGTTGCGTGCGCCGTAGCACCCGTATCGGGATACCATGCTTCGGGCGGCGGTGCACTGGACGCCGGTGATTCCCCGGAAACCGCGATGTGAGCCTGTGCCAGCGGTTGTGTTGTGTATCGTTTGTAACAGTAGACCGCGGTATGCCCCTGCGATCTGCAAATCTGACACCTCGGCACGTCGCGTCCGCCTCGGTCACCACGCTGATTGCGTCCGCCTCGGTCACCACGCTGATTGCGTCCGCCTCGGCCTCCACGGTGGTTCCAGCCGCCTCCGTCACCACCATGCTGCCCACCATTGCCGCGACCACCCTGCTGGCCACGACCCGCGTAGAATGCAGCATGCGAAGAACCACCATTACCACCTCCAGCGCCGAACTAGTCTGCAAGGATAAAATCTGCGGCTTGCAGATAGTCGGCCAACTGCGGTAGGGAAACTGGAGTGTTGGCGGTGAGGGCAGCAGCATAGGAGCGGTATTCCGGGCGCAATCCACGCAGAACGTACATGTTTTGCTCCGACATGGTGAGCGGCTGGCCGGCTTGTGCTAGGGCCTCAACAAGTAATTCTGCCCGGCCGAGGTACTCCGTAGGCGTAGCATTGCCCTGTCGGAGAGCCTGGAATTGTCCAAGCAGGTTCAGGCACCGTGCCTGAGTCGTGGAGCCCAATGCCGTGCACACCGAATGCCACACCTCGGCGGCGGTAGCCCAGCCAACCGCAAGGTGTAGAACTTCATCGGACATCGCCGAGATCAATAATGAAAGGATGGATTGATCTTGGCGCACCCACTGTTTGTACGCCGGGTTCGGCGCCGGAGTTGCTGTCGTTATATCGGAACCAGAGTCGCCACCGGTGGTGGTGAGAGTCGTCGGCGGACACGGGTGGCTATCATCGATGAAGCCTTCCAAGTCCTGCCCCCGTAAGAACGGGATAATTTGTGTCTTCCAGAATAAGAAATTCCGGGATGTGAGCTCACATCATGGATATGAAATGGTGTGCTCCAGCCAATGGATTGGAACCGGCCGAGGAAGAGCCATCGGCAGGGGTTGGGGTTCCTTGCAATGAATTGGACGACATCGGCGAGGGATTTGGGAATTGTTTACGGTGGTAGACGGTGTTCGGATATTTTGGAAGAGATAGAAGAAGAATCGGATCGATTAGGCTGATACCAAATGAGAATTCAAATTGTATTCAATTACAGATAGATAGAATTACACGAGAATATATCAAAGTCTACCTCTAAATTCTCCTATCTACTAGGCTATTACATCAGACTTATTCTAACACCACACACTAACTACTATAGGTTATATAATTATAATAACAATAATTATTAATAACTCTCACATATTCAAAGGTAATTGTCAATTACATATATTGTCACAAAACAATGTAATTGTATGGCATTTCAAAGGTAATTGTATGGAATGTCACAAAACAATGTATTCGTAACTGTCACCAAACAATTCTACATTTTGCAAAGTTCAGGAGGCATATTTTGATCATAGGAATGTTAATATAATTAAATCATTTTACCAAAAATATAAAACATATAAAGAATTGAATGTTTAAAAAAAAAAAAAAAAAAAAAAAAAAGGAAAATGACACTTTTTCCCCCTGAGTTATATACTTATAGCACTTTTCCCCCCTGAATTATTTAAGTGACTCTTTTTCCCCCTAAAATGTTAAATGGACATATTTACCCTTAAAATAAATATTTAAATAAATATTTTATTTATTTTTCTTCTCCAACAAATTATTACTATAATTTGGTTCAAACCAAACAGATATTATAGCAACCAAACCAAAATATTCCAATTATAATTTAGAATCAAAACGCGATATTTAGAGTTTATTAAAATCGCAAATCTAAATGGCCGGTTCATGTTCCGAACTGAAAAAATAAAATACATTTATTGTTGAATTTAGACTATTTTAAAATAACAAATAAAATAAAATTTAAAATAAAGACGGTTCAAAATCACGAACCGGATCCAAAACCGCCGGTTCACGGTTCATGATCCAGTTCTTTTTGGTTCATAAATTGAAATCTAAATATTGGATTCTAGATCTGAATCATAACCGGAAACTTTTAATTCGATTGCTATAGTGTCCGGTTCAGTTCGAACCGAACCGTGGTCATTGCTACATATACACAATAATTTGTTGGAGAAGTAAAATAAATAAAATATTTACTTTAAGGGTAGAAATGTCAATTTAATATATCAGGGGGAAAAATCACCACTTTTAAAATAATTGAGGGGGCTAATGTGCTTACATAAATAATTGAGGGGGAAAAAGTGCTATAAGTATATAACTTAGGGAGAAAAAGTGCCATTTTCTCAAAAAAAAAAAATTCCCTCTTTCATCCACAAAACATGGAATCTAACCCTGGACAGACTTGGCAGATGTGCCCCCAGTTCAATTATTATTATTATTATTATATTTATTTTGGATCACGAGAAGGAGGAAATCTCACATAGCCTCAGGGTTCTATTTTTTTCCACCTACAGATTAAACAGGTTGTCGCTTTGGCCGAGTGGTTAAGGCGTGTGCCTGCTAAGTACATGGGGTTTCCCCGCGAGAGTTCGAATCTCTCAGGCGACGCCAAAATACAGGGTACTGTTTTGCATCTGGGTAGACTTGGTTTCTGGGCTTGATTTTCAATGTTGCATAGGAAACTGAAGCCATAGAGTTAACCTCAGATCTAAGTGTGCTTTCAATATGGGTAGATGAAGGGATGGGAAAAACTTTTCTCACATATTTAAGTGTGCTTTTAATAATGAGATAAGAAGTTTCTTTCTAGAAGAAAGTCTCTGACTTCACTCTAGAGCTCCATACTATTCTTCACTCCTTTTCGATTTTTCACAGTTAAACAGTGAAATTGTTCATTGTTTTCGGATTGGATAGATTAACACAAAAGATACAAAAGATATGGGTTATGCATATTCTTTATATTTTTGGAATTATGTTGGTGGTGTGATTGTTTATCACGGTGGCTCACTAGCAACTTTTGAAGTTTTCAGGGGTATGTCCCGTTGAAGACAATTGAATTTCAGAAGATATATACACATTTTTATCTATACACATGTCTACAAAAAAAAAAAAAAAAAAAAAAAAAACCCTTACATGAACCCAAAATTTCTTTTTATGTTTTTAATTTTTTTTTTTTATCAAAACTTACATCATTGTTTAGAGCAAAAAAAAAAAAAAAAAAAAAAAAAAAAAAAAAAAAAAACATGGATTAAGTTAATCAAATTCACAAATTATATGCCAAGCACCTTGTGCTCAGATGGCATGTAGTGACCTCTCCCATGTGGGAAGTCATGAGATCGAGCCTCAGTGGAGGCGTTGTTGACTCTTTGTGCTTCATTAGGTTGAGAAAGTATATTTGAACAGATACTACAATGTAATAGAGTCAGTAGCATTCAAAAAAAAAATTCACAAATTATATTAGCAACCAGGTACATGTTACATCATAGATCCAAGTTCATAAAATTAATATTGTATGTTCACAAAAAATGACATACATTAATAAATTCTTTTTTATTTCATATTTTTTTTCTATGAATAAGATTAATGTAAAAAAATTATATCACTTATATGTCACCGATATTTTTTTAAAAAATATTATTTTAGTAATTGTGTGATACAATTAACTTGCAATAGTAATTATGAACTTATAGTAGTGACTTTATGAACCTATAATAGTAATTTAGTGAATATGACTTTATGAATATGTATTACTAACTTTATTAATTTACAATGGTTGATTTTCAAAGTCTACAGTAGTGTTTTGTGAATCTAAGTAGTGGTTTTATGAATATGTAAATATGTAGTAACAACTTATATAATGAACATACAATAACGACTTTATAAATCTACAATAGTTACTTTATGAACATGTAGTGGTAATTTTATTTTATAAACTTACAATAATGACTATATGAACTTATAAATTTATTTAAAAATTTTGAAAAAAAATATGTATCAATAGGAATGCCATTTAAAATATCTAAGTAAACATTTTTAATGATTTATGAGTGTGACTTCATGCCTACTGGGCACTTTAGAGTGGTCGCCAGCTGGTAATCACTTTGAATTAATTAATTTTTTTTTTAAAAAAAATGGCCGTTGTTGCTTCTTGTTTCCTTATAATATTTTTTAATTTAATTTTTATAACATAATTTTTTAAAATTTTTTAATTGAATATTGTTATTAAATTAATAATTATCAATTAAATTAAATTAAATTTTCACATGTTTAATTTAAATATAAATTATAATAATAATAATTATTATTATTATAATTTTTAGAATGATAATAAATAAATAAATAAATAAAATATAGTTTGTGTAAATTGGTAGGTCCATAAAAACTTGGGCAAAACTTAAAACTATTGGGAAGAAAAGTTTTTGAAATTGAGTGAGATAATGGAAGATGAGGTGGATGTTGAGGCCCACAAAAAATTAGAGGAAAAAACATTGTTGTTGAGGTTGTTCTTATGTAAAATTGTTCGAACACTTTGTACTATGTTAGGAACAAGTGTTAGATAGATTTTGATGATACCAAACATATTTTGAAAGTTACGTCCCCAATTATTTTTTATTTTCTAGACTTAAGAATTTTCGCATTGTAAATCTGAAATGTTCACTTAGAGAATGGATTTTACCAACGAGAAAGTTAAAAACCGAAAAGTAAACTAAGTTCGAGAAGTAACCTGCAGATAGTTAAGTCTTCGAAGGTTAGAATAGTAACTTCTGAAAGGTCATTTCCGAGAAGTCAAGTTTCATAAAGTTGAAGATACGAGAAGTTGAAGACTGAATATTAGAAAACTGAAGACTTTGAAGACGAAGAGTTGTAGACCAAAAAGTTCAATGCCTGGAAAGTAGAAAGACCAACCTTACCCAGAAAGTCAACTAAAACGAATTGTTAACCTCTAAATAGTAAAGGATTGACTAAGGAAAGTCAAACCTTAAAGGTTGCTGAGCTATAATACAAAATGTTAACTCCCAGAAGTCAAGGTTACTTACGGATCAACTGTTCGGACATTCTTTAAACAAACAGTAAACAACCTCAAAGCTAGCTATTGCACAAAGAATGTTACCAAAGACAAAGGAGTCATAGATACATTTTCCAAAAAAAAAAAATCCAAAAAAATCAAAACAAAAGGTGCAAATCAAAAAGCAAAAAACAAGCACCAAAAGTAGAGACAAGGGCTGGAAATCTAAGCAAAAGCAACCTGTGTAGTACAAACTGGTCATTACACAATGGTTAATAGACAATTGAATTTGTTCCATCCAATGGCCATATTCAAATGAGTCGATATATACTTATATTCAAAGCTGAATGAGGGGCTTGCTGGATAATTGAAAATTGCTAAGCGAGAAAAACATATACAAATTTACAAACTCACGACTAGTGAGAGAGAAATCTCAAGAACTAACAAGTCAAAATCAAGCTCAAGACTTTGCTTCTCATCAAGAAGATCTAAAGACAAGTCTTCATCAGTTGGAGAGTCAACAAATTTTGTATGATCAACCAACAATCTCTACTTCGAGAAGTAAAAAAGAAATAGAGTAACAAGTGGTTTATACTTGTGAAAAACCTAAGACTTGAAGCCAGACCAACTTTGTGATCAAGGCTCAATTGCTCTATATTGTAGTAAGTGATAATAGTGCAATCATCCTAGGAGTTTTAGGAGAAGAGTGAAGTAGATTGAGTTTGGCCAAACTACTAAAAAAATCTCTATCTCTCTATTTACAAGTTTTTTTTTTTTTTTTTTTTTTTACATTCAACATTAACCAACCAAACCTAAATATTTACAAAAATAAAAAACATGCAAGATAATTTTAAAAAGATTAATAAATTTTCGATGTGTACTTTGTTTTTAAAATGTTAATCTTAGGTTCAAGTTCAAGTTTTCTTAAAGTTAAAGTTTTTGAAAACCTTTTAAAAGTATACATGTCTATTCACTCTCCCTAGACTTGTACGTAATCTAGCTTCTTAAAGTTAAAAGTTTTTCGATTCTCATATACGAACCAAACACACCTTGTAATGTTGCCAATTGTTATACGGTGAGCTTGGGTCCACCATGCATTATGAACCATGATTTAAAATGACATTCAGATTATGTACCTTTAGTTAACATATTATATACATTTAGTTATTAATTATGTATATATTATAATTAACCTATTATATATCTGCAGTTAATAAATTATGTATTTTTTTAAAGGTAAATTATGTACCTAATGTGGTAAATACAGTGGTTTATGAAAATACGTGCAAAGGGCTAAGGTCGGATCGTAGACGGATCCTTCTCTAGTCTGCTTGTTGGTTTAAGACTTAAGCTCGGACAGTGACGTGAGGTCAGAGAGTCCCGAGTTAAATAAGGCTAAAATAGAGATGTCCAAAAGTCCATCCTCCACGCATTTAATGTGGTATTTATAATAGGTGCGAGGGAGCACATGCTAGGAACCGGCATGTGTGGCACGTGGAACGCATGCACATGGGATTCCTGACTTTCCTGATCTTGCTGCTACTGGGCTTGGCTAAAGGAACATAGCTTGAGGCTCTAAGAGCATCCAGTATAGAGAAGATTTGGGAGTTAATGTCAGAATTAATTCTCTCAAGTGAAGAGCAAAGCTGATGTGAGAATGGGATAATTCAAAAATAATCATATTGCAAATGAAGAAATAATGTCAGGCTTTGCAGAAAGTGGGACCCGAGCCTCCCTTTGCTCCACTCTCGCAGGCTGTGCGTGACCGCCAAATATGCGCCCAGCGGGCGCGTGCACCACTAGGCGCACCTAACAATCATTAAATTTTATTTTTTTTTAAATTCTAAATTCTGTTTTATTTTTTGTTTTTGTTTTTTTTTTTCTCTCCCCACTCCCTTTCTCTTTCCTAATCACTCTTACATTCTTCCCAAATTCTCCCCGTTGCTCTAAGTAGAGAGGGTCAATGTGGTACTTCCCGATCTAAACTGGTCAGAGTGAGCCTTAATAACAGGAGGTGCTGTTGCTGATCACGCTTTCCTCGGTCTTACTATTTAATAGATTTGGCAAAGTCGATTATGCTCGGGAGGGGTTCCTCCCAGCGGCTAGACCAGTTACTAAGTCGATACGCTGCTAACCAAGGGGATAGCATACCTAATGTGTTTTCCCCTATTAGTACTTATTGTAATTAACGTAACATATTATGTGTCTTCAGTTAATAAATTATGTACCTATTAATTGAAGATACATAATATTAACTACATGTCGTTTTGGACTAAGGTTCACAATGCATTGTTAACCATAGTTTACGGTATAATTTGTCATGATGTGGGATGCCAACCACATAACTTGACCTAGTCCAAAAGTCCACTAAAACTATCTTCTTTCTTTTCGCAACTACCATGCCATGCCAGCATGAATCTGATGCTTATGGTAGATGTTTGGTCAGCCACCACTACGCTTTATTACATAACCTAAATCTATATATGCAACTGTTTGGTACAAAATTCAAAAGAAGTAATCACAGCACAAGAAATATATAGTAGCAAATGAAGAAAAGCAAGAATTACCACAAACCAACTTACAAGAGCTAAGAACTTTATACACAGACATCAAAATTCAAAAAAGGTTTACATACATTTCTGGAAACTTCACCACTGAAACTTGCAGCTATTACTCGAGAGTATACGGTAAACCCCGTGTTGTGTCCCTAGCTGGCAAAGGACCAAAAGAAGATAAACCAACTTAGGTTGTCATAGCTGACCAGCTAAAACCAAGAAGGCTGGTTTTTGAACTCGTGATCTTGTGATTACAAGTTTGTATACTTAGCCATCTTGGCTGGGTTCCAACAGTCATCACACTTGAGCAACAAAAATTATGCAAACAAATGGATTTCAAAATAAGAAACCAAAAAGTTTCCCACTGTATGTTATTTACTTGTACATATCATGGAGGTGAAGAACCCCCCCAAAAACTAAAGATAAAACAAAATCTCTTACAAAGAGATAAATGACTGAAAATTTTTAAAACACAATCCAGTCCACATGTTTTTCTTGTTACTTTACAGAGGCCTTCATTTACATCTGGTATCCACAAAGCAGTTGAATTTATATTATGCAGACAGAGGTGTATGAATTTATGGACGCTAAATATAATTGAAAAAAGTTAACGCCATAGAACTGTAATACCAGTGTGGCGAGTACTGGAAAACACACAAACCTAACTGCTGCTTCCAGTTTCAACGGATTGGCTAAATGAGCATAACCAGCGCCTTCGCTCAGTATTTGAACGGCGAAAGCTGGATCTCGAACACCTAGTCAAACTGTTATGTGTGCTTCTTCGATCATTGCTTGAGACTAAAGATGGACTAGTTTCTTGAGTTCCCATACACAGTCCGGGGCTGAATTTAGCCAATGGGAACTTTTGGAAGCTTGATGAGCGAAAGGACGAACTGGGAGAAACCCGGGCACAATAAAAATCGGGCTTGCAAAATGCAACTTCTATTGGATCAAGTTCTTGACCATCAGCTGAGCAGCTGCAAAACGGCAATGACAGATTTGTTCTAGCAGTTTCCTTGACAGCTGGCTTTGTATCTGCCAGCTTAACAAATGAAATGATACCATGCCGGCATAATGGGCAGGGAATTGCGCCTGGAGGGCCATGACCTGTAGTTGAGGTAGTACTCGTGGAGCATAAATACAAAGCACATTGTATGCAGAACTCATGAAAACAACCTGCAAAAGGTATCGTTTCAATTCAGTCACATTTAAGGTTTTTTTTTGTTTTTTTTTTTTTTTTTTTTTTTACAAGAAATAAAACAGAAGATCACAACAAAGGAACAACCAAATGAGATTGAAAGAGAGAAGAATCGCCAAAGGAAATGATTTGTCACTGTATAGTACAAGCCTAACACAAGATGTAAAGAGTAGACCAAATAGATAATTATACCTCGTACCAGGTACATAAAGAAGGTCAAAGCTTTGTCTGCTGAAATATTCATGTTAAGAGTCCCACAAATTGAAAAAATAAGAGAGAACATATGGGTTTATAAGGCCATGAGTTAGACTATAGCTAATTGGTTGGATTCAATCTTTTAGTGTGGTTTGGCCCATGTGCATTATAGCCTAGTTGAGGTGATCTTGGGCTAATCTTAGATTATAACAATTCACGATACATGATATTTCAAGTGAATTCAGCAGCAAGTGAGAAAGAAACGTTGCCCCAAGAATGCCCAGATATTAAAGATGCAAAAGTTTACAAAAGGGAGATTATATGGTCTCCTTATTAAGAGTTAGCTTTGCCTAATGGATAGACAATGCCCATTAATGGGGTTCCACACTTCTTTTGCAACTCCCAATTATCTGAATCATAACCTCTACAATCTAATATCTGATATGTGCAAACTGGTATGAATTTCACAAAGACAACAAAATAAAATAAAGTATAAGAAATAAATAAATAACCTTCTGCAGCAACAGTGCACTTTCTTTCCAAACAAACAACACAAGGGTCTATTGTCAGAGGTGGATCGTTTGTTGTCCATCCACATTCTCTGCACAATACAAGCAGATATAATGCTTTCAGGAGAGCTTTTATTTCCCGTACCGAATTGTGATATTGAAAAGATTCACTCAAGAATTGAAAAGGAATTTCAAGAATAATAATTTTAAAAAAAAATGTTAAGTTGTCTAAAAGTTAGAATGAACCCCTTACTGTTTCTCAAATTAAAATTAGAATAATTTTATACAATGCCTTGGAAAACCCCTTACTGTTTCTCAAAAACAGTAATCAAGACAAGAATGCACAAGGGTAGTAAAAGCAAAAGACAAAATAAGAGTTATGCACAATCGAATATAGTGCTTAGGATTATTGGTGTGCATATCAAGGTCCAAGGAATCTTTAAAAGAAATAGCTAAAATCCGCTTACCTAGCAATATTAACAATGTTCATTAGAGGTAGACATAAATATGGAGAAGGAAGTGTCTGGGGTGGATTTTCTGGTTGAGAGCTTAGAATTTCATGTAGCCAATCTCTGTGCCATGACTGAGCAACCATCAAAGGAGTCCATCTTCAAGCATGAAGAATGAAATGCTCAAGTAAGATGATCATTATAGCAAAAGAGAAATCAAATAATGGAATTACTATATAATTATTGAAATAGTGTATCAAAAAGAAAGGTAAGGTATTAGCAAAATTGCATTATAGTTAACCATTTTAAAGAGCACCTATAGAACAGGAATGGCATTTGGAACGAGCACCCTTTTCTTTAACATTTTTGTGGGATTGATCAGATCTTTATTAGATATGGTCTATACCGAAATGTTCACATTTCTTCAATTGAGAGTGACATCATATATGTTAGCATTTCTTCAACATTCAAAATTCATTAAGTTCACATTATCATCAGAATAAAGCCAAGGAAAACACAGTACTGTACAGTGCCTAATTCATTTTCAATATCTAGATTACAACGAGTGTGACATCATACCCGTTAGCATTTTTGGCAGTGAGACTGGCACCCCTGGCAATCAAGAGCTGATGATTTCAAGAAACCAGTGATAGATTCAGCACAGAACTAACTGGAATTGGAAATGGGAAAAATTGAAATAACACATGGTCAGAGGAATGGCACCTGACAACACTGGGCATTTCCACCACAAGCAGCATAGTGAAGTGGCGTGCTTCCAGCACCTGCATGGTGAACATAAATGAATGCCCTCACTTTTACTTCATGCCTATAGAGTTAATCCAGTCATTATATTCTTGAGTTGTTGAACAGAGAAATCATCCCCCCATTAGACTGGAAATACATAAAGATAAACTATTTTGTACCAAATAAATGAGTACGTTTCAGTTCCCCTTTGAAAGACCTTCAGCTTAAGTTAAAAAATCCTAATATCTCAAAGTATACACATATAGTTAATAACATAGCTAAAAAAGAGAAACTTTAATTGGTTTTAGAGTTAATCAACGATTTGGTCCCTCAATTATTAGCGAACTGTCAATGTAGTCCCTCAATTGCTTATTCATCGATTTGGTCCCCGAAAACAATTATTTTTAGTCGATTTAGTCCCTCCGGCCATCGACGGAAGACAGCCTGAGGGACTAAATTGACTAAAAATAATTGTGGGACTACATTGACAGTTCGCTAATAATTGAGGGACCAAATCGTTCATTAACTCTTTGTTTTAAAGACTCCTTCTTGGCTTCTTGACATACTCCATGTATAACAAGATAAGTACTCAAAATCACGAAAGGAAGATTAATTAATATGAGCAAAAAAACCTTGAGGCTAGATAGGAAGAAGGTATTTAATATGTATACTTAAAGAATTAGGCAATCACATGTAAGGCTAGCAATATCTTGAGAGCATTTTACAAATTTGCTTTACCTATTAAATCAATTGTAGAGCCATCTTCCACGGTAACCTCACTAACAGAGGCCCCCAAATCCAGTAGTAACTGCACAGTTTCAGCATGCCCATTCAAAGTAGCCATATGAAGAGCAGTGATGCCTCCGTCAGCTGGTCTGTTGATCACCTCATTAAGTGCACTACAGCAAGTGAAATTGTGAAAATAAATAAATTTAGTGCCAAAAAGCATGTGGTAATCAGGAAAATAGATATATAACTAGGAAAAAGAAAATGGATAGGACAATTACCCTTCATCAAGTTCTGATATAAAATCTTTATTTCTTGATCTTTTTTTCATAATGTGGTAAAAGTTAGGGGCACTTGGAACATAATCAGCAAGTAAAAGGCGTACACAACGAGAATGTCCATTTAGAGCAGCTAAATGGAGTGCTGTACCTCCATTGAGATAGTCAGCCCTGTGGATCTAAAACCCCAAGTAGATAAGCATGTGATGAATGAAATATATTCAACCTTTTCATTGAAATGTATAGCAAATGTACTCCAAAATACAGTACTCATACATTGGCTTTATAAAGAATTAGAGTCTGAACAACCTCCCAGTGACCATATTGACAAGCTTGCATCAAAGCTGTCTGTTCAATAGAAAAGTTATCCAATCTTTAGAATCCAATGTTTATCTTCAATGACAGTACCTATCTTATAAACAATCAACAATCAACAATATAAGGAATTACAATTACACCTTTCCTAATTGATGACATCTAATACACAATTGATACCCCCCCAAAAAAAAAAAAAAAAGACATTTAAAATTAGAAGATGAAAAGGTCTACTTGACAATCTGAATGAATTATAAGCAAACAATTTACCTGCCCACGGTAGTTCCTGAGGTTGATGTCAATTCCAGACTTGAGCAAGAGAGTAACAATCTAATAGGACAAGTAACAATAAAATGACTAATCCATAAATAATTATCATGCCGGTTTTTAAACAATTTCTAAAAATTCACTGAAATCCCAAAGTCATCACTACCTTATCTTTATGGGTTACACTTTTAGCAGGAGTGATACTTAGCTATATTATATTTACCTCATGGTGACCTTGGGCAGCAGAATAGTGAAGGGGCGAATTGCGGACACCGAAGGTTGAATACCTTGCCAAACGAGGATTATACTCCAACAAAGCCTTGGCTTCCTGAATATCCCCATCTCTTGCTGCAGTAACCAGCCGCTCTCCAGAGGCAGAACATCCAAAAGAATTGCCCACAAGGCTCAAAAATCTCATACTCATCACAGCTATAAAACTGACCTGAAACAGGAAAGGCCTTCTGTATCTATCACAACGGTAGCCCAGAGAAATACAAACCAAGCGAATGTTGATGTTTATACAATATATTCCAGTATCTGGATGCTTTGATCCTTAAATTATATAAAGAAAAAAAGAGAGATGTTTCCCTCTGTAGAACTCAAAATTCCAGCTTTCTACCAACCAAATAACAACTCCTCAACCCAACATAAATCTCAAATAATCCCAAAAGCCATCAGCTATTTGTAACTATCAGAATTTCGTTCTATGATTGAAAATCCTGAGGAAATACTAGCTTTTGAGAAACAGAAAACCCTTTTATCAATACCATAACCCCAATTTGCTTCGCAACTTGACCAATCAATGACATATGCATCTAAATATACAAATATAATAGTTACAATCTTGATGGCGACTGTTTCCTAATGGACCAGACAATGTCAACTCCAACAAACCAAAACAAAAAATGCAATTTTGGCAAATCATAATCAAAATTCAAAACCAACAGAAGAAAATGATCAATCAGGGCTTACAAATTTCCTTCAAATATTTGGATTTTCCAGTGCGCACCCGAAACTTCCTCAGAAAAATTCAAGAATCTTGAACAATCATTTCCAAAATGCCCTGCCTCCCTGGAAAATCCAAACAGATGGAAAGACAACAGAGGCGAATACAGCCTAGATTACATGATGATAAAAGCAGATTGCCATATTTTTTCAATTTATAAATGCCGTTGCCTTCTCCGAGAAATACCCAACAAGACAATGATTCATCAATAATCTCCCTTTAATTCTCTACATATAAAATGAATTGAATGAGGTGTGATGCTTAAAAAAGGGAGCAAAAAGCACATTAAAAAATAGCGGTAAGTATGTTGTCGAAAATATTAAAGGATAGTATATTCTCTAGGCAGAGAGGGCAAAAGGCGAAATCGGGCGATTCAGGAATTACGGGGACTGCAAGGATTTCGGGAAACAATCAACAAACAGGCCGAAAACAAAACCGTGGACTGGACTTCAATCACTTCCTCATTGGCTTTTCAGAACCAGCTGATTAATAAGGCCGTACCACTCAATTCTAGTGGGGGCCTGCGGTTCATAAATTTTTCAAAGGAAAAATGAAGAAGTTTTTAAGACAATGTATATTGTGTACCACAGTGCACATAGCAATGTGCGTCCAAGCACAAAACACGTGCGTTTCAATATTGCCGTCACTTTGTCTGTCTAAACGGATCAAATCTCATTATATGTATTCAGTTAAAAAATTTTGTATATTGTGTTATGAGTTTCTGTGTATTCAGTTAAGAGTTTTTGTATATTCAGTTAAGAGTTTGTGTATTCAATTAAGAGTTTAAGTGTATTTAGTTAAGAGTTTCTGTGTATTCAGTAAGAATTTTTGTGTATTCAGTTAAGAGTTTCTGTGTATTCAATTATGAGCTTATGTGTATTCGAAACAGAGAATTTTTTTTTTTTTTTTTTTTTTTTGGACAATGCACCAAAACGACGTCGTTTTTGGTAGGATGGGGCACACAATGCATTATGCACCCTGGTGCACGATATAACGACTGAAGTTTTTAATTTCTTACAAAGTTACAACCGTATAAAGTTATAATTTATTTAGTCTTTGAATTATTTGTATAAAAAATCATTAAAATAGAATTTAATTTTACTAGTCAGGTCAGTCCGCTCTGCCCCTTTATTTAGATATAGTAGGTGACTTTTTATTTTAAGGCTTATCAAAGAGCGGGCCTTAGAGGCCCGCCTCATTTGACTGGCGAAGTGGGCCAAGGTGGGTCTAGCCCGTCTATATATATAGTTTTACACGCTTATTGCGCGAATGAGCTAATGTCCAATGTTTATATTTAAATAAGTATTTCAAAGTATATTAATACAAGATTATATAGGAGAAGTTCATACATATATAATTGAATGTCGAATTTGTTTATTTAAATAGGTAATTCAAAGTATATGAATTAAGATAATAGATGATTCATTATAATTGTCATTAAAATAAATATTTGTAACTTTGTAAAATCGATAGTTTAAATAAATACTATTTTTTGTTTGAATTTCTCTAAGTATTCTTAATTCTTTTTTGGATAGCATTGTCTTCATCTTCACTATTCGTCTTCTTTTTTGTTGGTAGTGTGTAATTTATAATTGGGTTACTAGTGGTAGCATAGATGGTAATGTCATGCAATGAGATTATGGTGTAGGAAGCTGTAAATTTGCATTGTTGTAAATATGGTTGGGATCTTAGTTGTACTATGAACTTTTGATCTTACAAGCGTCTGTTGATATTTTGCAGTGGTAGTTTTTCCCTACATGTTTCATGTGGAAGTATTGAATAAAATATTAATATTTATTATATTTGCAGAAAGTTTATGAGTAGTACCTCTTGTTCTATTTTCATAACTTGTTTACTTGATAGTACCAACAATAACTATGCAGGTAGTCTGAATATCGATGACGCAATGTGTCCAGTTTCATCAATAATTTCCACATCCATTTTGCACATGTTCATTTTCAAGTTCATATTTTTGGAATTAGTATGAATGAGTGTAGTACTTTTTTTGAAAGCTACTGACTCTATTACATACAAGATCAATGAATGTATCAACGGTGGCTATTTAGAAATTTCTTCATTTTCTAGATTTGCCCAATTGAATGCAGCATTGTTGTAGTCTCAGCATCTTTTCATTACGTCCACGATATAATGTTCTATTGCCCTAAATTGACATTTTTAATAATGAGTTTTAGATGTAGTTACGTAAGATAATGATCTAATTAACATTTACATATTATTATCAACACAAAAGCATACTAGTCATTTTGGTGTTCTGCTCGGGATTCATTTATTTCAACCATTATTGTTGAAAGAGTTCTTGTAGATAGAGAAATCCTCAGTTTAAGGATTAAGATTAGATAAGGTAGTAAAAATTTAAACATTTTAAATCATCTAAATAAAGAAATACAATTTATTACCTTTAAATTAAAGTGAACAACTATGATGCAATCCAAAGATATTACAGGGTAGTTTCCCCCTTCAATTTATTGGGTTATTTGAATACTCCTTTTGTTAACAAATCCTCCCCAAGTAGTTAATATGATTGACTTCAAACTAATTTTAATTTTTTTCTCATGGTATTAATAAAATACTTGGTAAATAAATATATAACATTATTTTGTATTATACATTTGATATTTTACAAGATAGTGTAAAAAAAAAAATGGACAATGTAATAAATATAATCAATTAATAAATTTGAATGTAAGGTATCTTTGCATGGGAGAAAATAAAGACAATATAACTAATGAAATTATTTCTCTTATTTAATTTATTGATAATGAATAATTTTTTTTTTTTAATAAACACATTATAGACACCTAATTCTAAATTAAAGAAATGCATATGTATTATTTTTTGTTGTAGCTACTAATTTATTTAATTTAATAAGAGTAATAGAGTGGGAACTTGTCCATTTTCTGTGTATTTACTTTAATATTCACCACATCTATCTGACCTAACTATTTGTATTTGCTTCTTGCATTGGTTTTCAACTTCAACCTTAAACAATTTAAAGGCATCAAATGCTTCATGCTTATGATGAAGTAAATACACATAGGTAAATCTTGAGAAGTCATCTATAAAGGTAATGAAATATTTCTGACCCTGCATATCCATTCCTGGACAACATATGTCAGTATGAATTATCTATAACAATGTTGAACTTCTGTTGGCACCTTTCTTTGACTTTTTAGTTTGCTTACCTTTAATGCAATCTACACAAGTCTCAAAGTCAGTATAGTCTAGAGTAGAAAGTACTTCATCCTTTACCAACCTTTTAATATGCTCAAGGGAGATATGTCATAATCTGCAATGCCACAACATTGAGGATTTGTCATTAATACTGCATCGTTTAGTGCTGTTTTGAACATGTTAAGAATTATAAACTGAATCATTCTTTATGTTAAGACGAAAGAGACCACCAGACAATGTACCAGTACAAACAAAGTAGAATTACGAAATAACTTGAAATAATTGGTATTAAATTCAAATGAATATCCAAAGGGTACAAGTCTGGAAACCGAAATTAAGTTCCTTGAAAAGGTAGGAACATAGAATGTCTTTTCTAACGTCAAAACGAAACCATTGTCCAAAACTAAAGTACAAACTCCGACAACTTCTACTAGTGATGCGATCTTGTTTCCAGAGAATATGCTACACTCAGTTCCCATCGGCTGTCTCAGTTTTGTCATATCCTGCAAAGAGTTTGTAATGTGGATTGTTGAACCAGAGTCAACCCACCAAGAATTGGTATTATCTTCTAACATATTAGATTCGAAACATACAAAATAAGAGGAAACATACCCAAGCTCAGTCATTAGCCTTTGTTCCTCTTGTTCACACATGGATATCAATTCATTGATAGATCATTCCACTTTATATGTGATGTAGGAAATCCTAAAAGGATTGTACTCCTGAGGAAGGGTATCAAGTGCAAAACGCACCACAAAAGCATCTGGTAGAATGATTTCCAACTTCTTTAACTGCGCCGTAATGTCGCTGATTTGCATGATATGCTCACGCATGCCCTTGATAGTGGAAAGCCGCAAATTTCTAAAATTCATTATTATAGTTATTGCCAAAGCTTTCTTTGAGTCAATGAAGTTATCATCAATAGCTTTGAGCAAAGGCTTAGCTTTCTTAATGTCCTCAATGAAAATACGAATTTCATTGGAAATTTTTAACTTAATGAAGAACACAATGCACACATAATCGATTGGATCTCTCTCAAAAGCGAAGTTGATTGGCTTCATCAGTGCTTTCTGCAGTAACCTTAGGGGGTTCCACATTGAGGACAACGTAGTCCAACTCTAATAATTCTAATTGTAGGAGAATATCATCTTTCTACTCTTTGTTGTTATCTTGTTAAGGATATGGATATCAATAGTTACTATTTAGGTGACAGGTAGAGATACTGTAAAGAATAACGATAAAGGCTTGGTTAGTGTTTTCGAGGCACAAAAGAATTAAAGTGCATATTTTACCAAAGTAAAATTATATAAAAGATAAATTCGAATGCCATAAAAATTGCATGTGGGCTAAATTTTAATGAATCTATCAAAACTGAATGGTGAAAAATGGAATGGGGGGTACAATTTGAGTTTTTCCACCCTTAATGACAAAACTACCAAAACTATATGCCAATACATAATCCCTGTGGACAAATTATGATCATAGTTTGGCATTTCATCCTAATCAATCCTAAAAATACAATAAAATTTTCTGTGGGCTAAATTTTGTCATATTGCATAGAATTAATTACAAGGGTATTGCCAACTCTTGATGTGAGTTAATCTAAAGATAATGCAAGCAATTAAAAATTTTGTGGCTACTCTTTAATTACAAAATTGTAATCACTTGGCAAAGAAGAATTTAAAGCCTAGCAAACAGATTAAACCATATGATAGACAATCATTAGGTATACTTTCAGGAAAGTTGGTTGAGACGAAGCGTAGTTAAATACCAACCAACTCCTTAGACAGAATAGTATCGCAAGGCGAATAGTAGCAACGAGGCTTTTAAGCTAGGACCATAGAACTAGTATTCCTCCTCAAGAAACTTCCCTAAGCCATGCATTCTCATATTTGAAGTAAAATCATTTGGAAGATCTATAAGATGTAGATATACCTATAGATAAGGCTTTAAATAGGGTAAACTAGAATTTTGATGTACTTTATGTGCTTTATAACTTTAAAAGACACGAGTAGAGTAATAACTGAAGGAGTGAAATAATATGCTTAATCTATCCTTAGGCACTAAATTCACCTAAAAGACACTATATCATGCATAATAGGCATATAATTCAGACCTAAAAGGCTCTAAATTCATACTTACAGACATGCTCAGATTATGCATATTATAACCTCATACTCCAATCCACAATTAAATTCTAACACTTAATACAATTTAAACTGAAAATTCAATATTAAATTAAAATTTAAACAAATTTAAAACTTAATAATTTGTTCAGAAAAATTAAATAATAATTTAATATCAACTTTAGGCAAAAAAAAAAATCAATTTGATAAAAACATTAGAAGAAGTCAAATATGATGAATAGAATAAAATAAACTTAAGGAAGCCCAAAACCAAAACAGGCCCATAATAAATTTTTTTTTTTTTTAGAAAGAGCTCAGGTCTAGTCAAATTGGGCCAAACCCAGCCCAATCACTTAAGGCATTATCTTCTTCAAACACACCCTAGCAACAACTATGGTGAATCAGACGCAGCAGCGAACAACGAAGGGGACAAGGTCGCCAATCGCCTGAAGGAGGGGACAGTAGCATCATCACCACCGGGAAAGCCCGGCTCCGCCACCACTGCTTGACCTCTTCGCAAACCAGCGCCTGTCTCTGCCGCTTCACGAACCAGCCGACTGACGCTCTGCAGAACACGACGTGCATTAGTATCGTGTTGACGTCACCGACGGTCCACCCGTCATCACCGGAAATAAACCACCATTGTTGACGGCAATGAAAGGAGAATAACCGGAAGAGCAAAATTTTTTTTTTTTTTTAATGTAAAGACTTCCGGCGTATTGGGCCACACTTTTTAAGAGAATTTCCTTACCTGCTTGCGATAGAAGCTTTTTATTCCAAGAGCCGATTCTCTACCTAATCTTATCGTCAATATAGGAAAAGGTTCCTTTCTTGTTTCTTCCTACAAAAGATGGTTGTCCCAAATACTTCCCAAAGTTTGGAGCCTGAGATATACCCAAAACCTGCGCCACATCCTCCCTAACTACATCAGAAGTGTTCCTGCTAAAGCACACACTAAATTTATGATAGTGTACCGTCTGCCCAGATAAACTCTCGTACACAGATAAACAATGTTTAACTTCTCATACTTCCTGAACATTTGCTTTGAAAAACAGCAAAGAACAAGTGAGATATTTTGGCGGGGGGGCTCCTCTGGCAACCCTGCAACCATGTATTGACCCCTGGAGTTGGGCATGTTCTAATAGTAAAGAGAGGGCCTCTGCACAAATAATTAACAAATAGGGAGATATAGGAACACCCTATCTTAGCCCCCTGGTAGGGACCACATGCCCACTACGTGCTCCATTAATCAAGAAGCCATAAGAGACCGTAGTGACACAGCACATAACGAGTTCTACCCAACTACTGTCAAAACCCAAAGCCACCAGCATCTTACGCAGGAAAGACCACTTCATTCTATCATATGCCTTAGCCATATCTAATTTTAAGGCACCCCAACCAACCGCACCGCACTGTTTTCTATTCAAGAAATGGTCAACCTCCGCAGCTAAAACGATATTGTTTGTGATGAGTCTGTCAGGTATAAAAGCACTCTGTGAATTAGAAACTACCCCCTTTAACAGTGGTTTCATCCTGTTTGCTATCATCTTAGCTATAATCTTATAAACAATATTACACAGAGCTTTAGGCCTAAGATCATATATTAATTCAGGGACCTTCTTCTTAGGGATAAGCACGACATTTGTACCATTTAGACCCTTTGGGAAGGAACGAGAATTAATGCAGTTAATCACGAAAACCGAGACATCACCCCCCACCACATCCCTAAAGTGTTGATAAAAACTCGGGTTCATCCTGTCAGGGCCAAGGGCTTTATTAGGAAACATAGAAAATAGGGTAGCTTTAACTTCCTCCATCTCAAAATTATGACTTTGTGTAACACGGGGGGCCACAATACTAAAGAAAGAATCCCCAACAAAGGGGTTGCTTGAACGGAAAATATCATCAAAATAATACTCTTCATAGCATCCCCCTCCACCCAATCCCCACAATCATTCTTAAGCCTAGAGAGAGTATTCTTCTTCCTATCGTCAGAGGCATACCTGTGGAAGAATTTAGTGTTGGCGGTTGCATCCTTCAACCAGTATTGTTTTGCCCTTTGTTTCCAAAAGACATCCTCCATGGCTTCAAGACGACACAAATATGCCTCCAATCGATACTTAGTCATGGAAACGGGGTCCCTAAGGGCTCTCAGGTACTCCTGTTCCTTGCGAAGATTCTTGATTTTCTCGTTGAATTTATTGAATCGGTCATCCTCCCCCCCCCCCCCAAACGACGTATGAGACGATCCCCACACAGCTGAAGACATCCATGTAAGCCCAAAACCCTCCCTTCCTCCCATGCCTCCTCCACGACACCTCTGCACCTCTCATCATGCAGCCAAACCATCTCAAACTTGAAGCCCCTTCTTGTCCTTCCACCACTCGTCCAGGGATCTAGGATCCCTAAGAAGAGGGCCAAGTAATCAGAAGAACGTGTCAATAAGTTTACCACCTTGGCCCCTGTCACCACAGTACGCCAAGCATTCGAGGCTAAAGCCTTGTCGTCCAGTCTTTCCTCCATCTAATCCTTAGTGCCTCTCCCCCTCTCCCAAGTAAACGGATAACCCTCCATAGGCAGCTGAAACAGACCACAATCATCAATGACATCCCCAAAACCGCATAGGAGGCCATCAGGATGGGGTTTCGACCCCGTTTCTCGTGTTGAAATAGGAGGTCATTAAAATCACCTAGGATAACACAAGGAAGATCGGATCTTCTAGCAAAAGTTCTAAAAAATTCCCACGACTCACTTCTTCTGCTACGTTCAAGAAAAACCATAGACACCAGTCATACGCCAATTTAAGAAACCAGCAATGCTCACCTCCACATCTACATGATTCTTCGAACAACTTAACAGCCTTGCAGTGTTCTTCTTTCGCCACAACAAAGCTAGACCAGGCCACCACTCAAACCAGTACGTTCAACATAGAATAAACCATCGAAGCCAAGTTTGATGCGGAGACGTTTAGCATGTATCCGCACCACCTTGGTTTCCATGAAAAAAATGGAATTGAGCTTCTTACGAGACACCAGTCTACAACTTTGCAAACTGTGCGTGATTATCCAAGCCACGACAGTTCCAACTTAGAGTAATCATTTGGACGGACGAGTCTGGGAACTAGAGCTCGCAGAGAATAAGTTTTTTGAAACATCTGTCATTGCAACATCACTACCACCGCTCCCCGGCCGCCTACCACTGCCCCTTGCCGTCTCTCTTCGCCGCTTAATTAGAAACAACAAAATATGAAAAAAAATTTGTACACTAATACTGTACTAAACTTAACATTATGAAATATTGTATTGGATTAAAAATAATTTCAGTTAAATTCGTTGACCGAACCAGATACATAAAATGAGGAGAAGGAAATAAATAATAAATAAATCCCCGAATTTTTATTTTTTTTTCATGTGAACTCAAGTGTGTACTATGTATGTCAGTATGTGTGTGCATATATATATATATATATATATATATATATATATATATATATATATATATATATATATATATATATATATATAGAGGGAGGATATTATAAAGAGTTATACTACATGGACTTTTAAATTTTACTTCTTTGACGGGTGATAAGTTACCTTTTTTATGTGGATCTCAGTACAAATGTCTATATCAAAATTTTATGTATGAGACTAAAAGTTAGGAGTAAAAAATGAGAATATGTATAATATTTTTATATTATTAATAAAGAAAAAATAGGTAGGCAGCTCAACGGATAGAAACAGTGCGTCACATGGTAGCAGTCTTCGAAGTGGTCAGACTACAAAAATCAAGATATGTCATATGAATCAGAATTCAGAAGCCCTAAAATAAATAATACTCCGTAATTAAATATATGGTAATGCATAAATCATCATGATTGATTGGGCACTTCAATATCCTGTACGTGAAACCCAATAAACACTTTCCTCGCACTAGTACGGAGCTGAATAAATTGTGGAGAGACCGAGAAACAGCAAATTTTACTGTTGACCATGGTTCATGACTCCATGTAGCTGAATGAATTATGATTTGACAGTTCAGTTTCTATTTTATTATACATACATATATATATATATATATATATATATATATATATATATATATATATATAGAATTAATTTCACTTTTGGTCCCACGACTTTGGATGTTCTATCACTTTTGGTGCATAATTTTAAAATTTTTTAATTTTGGTGCCTAACTTTGTTATTTTTATCAGTTTTGGTCCTTTCGGCCAAATTGACAGCGAAATGTTGCTGAATTTTATATTTTTAGGGGTAAAATTGTCATCTCAAGGAAACATCTTCAATATCTAATCAAAATCATTGTAAAATCATATCTATAGGTGTTTGATCGATGAGAATAATGGGGAAGACGGGCAGAAACCAGACAAATCTATGGGATTTATAGTTTCGACCATTGGCAAACTCTTCTTTTCCTCTTAATATGATTTTTCTTTTGTTTAAATATTGAAGATCTTTTCATAGTATGACGATTTTGCCCCTAAAATATAAAATTCGGAAATATTTTACCTTCAATTTGGCTGGAAGGACCAAAACTGATAAAAATAACAAAGTTAGGCACCAAAATTAAAAAAATTTAAAGTTGTGTACCAAAAGTGATACAAACTCAAAAGTCGTGGGACCAAAAGTGAAATTAATTCTATATATATATATATATATATATATATATATATATATATATAGGTTCTGGTGTGATTAGGGTGCCGAGGTGCGGTTGTGCGGTTTAATCTGGGTCATTCATTTCGTTTAAATCAACGTCCAGGATTACCAAAATTTTAAAAAAGACGTGGTGGTAATTTTGTAATTTTTGCATCTAGGTCAAAATTAAGGTGAGCGAATCTGCGATTAATGTGCGTGAGTTTTGTATATAAGATGCGTGAGTTTTGTGCGTAAGATGCGTGAGGTTTGTGCTTAATGTGCGTGGGGTTGTGCTTAACGTGAGTAGTTGTTAAAACTTAAAGTCTGTGTGAGTTAATACTTAAAATGCGTGGGTTTTGTGCTTAATGTGCGTGAGGTTGTGCTTAATGTGCGTGGGTTTTATACTTAATGTGCGTGAGTTTGTGCTTAATGTCAGAGTTGTTGAAACTTAAAGTCTGTGAGTTAATATTTAAAGTGGTGGGTTTTGTGCTTAATGTGTGTTGGATGAAGAAGCATGCGACACATCTAAATGACCAAAAGCGTCTACAAAAGCGCCTACCAAAACCTAAAGCGTATACCAAAAGCGTCTACCAAAACCAAAAGCGTGTCTTCTTGTCCAACAATGTGCGTGGATTTTGTACTTAATGTGCGTGAGTTTGTACTTAATGTGTGTGGGTGTTGTACTTAATGTGCGTGAGTTTGTGCTTAAGATCTAACAGTTAAGGTGCGTGGCTTTCTTCCAAACACGCGTTTTTTTAAAAAAAAATTTCATTGATTTGAGCCGTTGATTTAGATTTGATCAACGGCTCAGATATATATATATATATATATATATATATATATATATATATATAATTGAGATCAAATGCGGTAATAAGCTTTAGGTAAAGGATGGAGTTTAATCTCAACCCTTGATCTAATCAAAATCAACAACCTAGATTGAACACAGATTTAAAAAAAAATGTGGTGACAATTTGATCTTTTTGCATCTAGGTCAAATTTAGGAGGCGTTTGGTTCACGGAATGTTAGTTTACCTTAGGAAATGTTAAATTGATGTGTTTGTTTAAAACTGAGGTACGTAATATAATCATGTTTGGTTTAAAAGTTATATTTTGATGCTATATTGCCTTTTTACTTTAATACCCTTAACATATTTTCGTGTATTTTAATAAATTTTAAAAGAAAATAAGTAAGACAAAGGTAACATATATTAGTACATGATTTAAAAATACTTAACTAAGAGTTTGAACTCAAAAAAAAAACAAAATTACTTTATAAACTAACATGACGTAATAAGAAATAAAATAAAATATATAATTATAAAAATAATTAAATATGATACATATAATAAGCTAACATAAAATATATATTTCATACTAATTAGAATTAAAAGGGCAAAAATAAAAATTATGCAAGGGAATCTTACAAACCCTAAGGGGGCGTTTGGTTCAAGGTATCTCAGATTACCTTGGTAATCTGAGAAAGGTAATCTTAGATTACCATGTTTGGTTTAGGTAATCTGAGAGGGTAAGTAATGTAAGATTACTGCCACGTAGGAAATGGGGGTATATTTGAGGTAATGTGATTACCAAGTTTTAGTTAGGTAATGTGAGATTACTTTTCAATATTTCAAAATTGCCCTCATTTATTTCTCTTCTATTCATTATATAAACCTCATTATTCAATTATTATTATTATTATTATTATTATTATTATTATTATTATTATTATTATTGTTGTTGTTGTTGGTTGTTGTTGTTGTTATTGAATTACGCATTGCATTGCATTATTATTATTATTATTATTATTATTATTATTATTATTGAATTTCATCTTTACTTACAGTACACATTCAATCATCATCATCATTATTATTATTATTATTATTATTATTATTATTATTATTATTATTATTATTATTATTATTAGTAGTAGTAGTAGTAGTAGAATCATCTTGTTAAATTTTGAATTATGAAAAAAAAAAAAACTTGTAATTTACACCTTTCAATTTCTATGAGGGCATTTAAGTAATTGATGTAATATAACTTAAAATATAACCTTCAACCAAACAAGTTAATGTTACATACCTACAACTTTAACCAAACACATCAGGTAATCTTACATTCCCAAAATCTCACATTACTTACCCCAGGTAATCCTATTACCTGGGGTAATCAAATATTCCGTGAACCAAACGCCATCCGATGTAAGGGAATCACATTTCCTTCAAAATCTAATGTGGAGGGAATGTTATATTCCCTTGGCTAAACAAGATAACTTGAACCAAACATTGGAATATTCCCTTGGTTACGTTATATAACTTGAGCCAAACGACCCCTTAGGGGGCGTTTGGTTCAGGTTATATAACATAACCAAGGGAATGTGACATTCCAAAGCTCACATTCCTATGTTTGGTTCACATTATCTCAGGGAATCTAACATTCCCCATGAATGTCACATTCCCTCCACATAGGATTTTGAAGGGAATGTGATTCCCTTCAATTTCTAAGGTTATGTAAGATAACATTGGTTATGTTAGTTTATCTTTCTCTCTCTCTCTCACACACACACACACACACACACACACACACACACACACACACACATATATATATATATATATATATATATATAATTATAATTATTTTTGTAATTATATATTTTTTATTTTTATTATGTTAGGTTAAATATAAAATAATTTTGTTTCTCAAGTTCAATATTTTAGTTAATATTTTAAAATTATGTAATTATATATGACCAGGACTATGTGGTCTAATAGTATCCGGGTTGGACTTCCATTTGGAAGATTATGAGTTCGAGCCTCAGTGAAAGTGCTATTGGTTCTTTGTGTTTCAGTAGGTTGAGAAAGTATATGAAAACTAGAACTAGTAGCTTTCAAAAAAAAATATGTAATTATATATGATACCGTTATCTTATTTATGTTAAGGATATTATAGTGTGTGAATAAAAGATAACTATAAACCAAACATGATTATATTACATACTACATACCTCAATTTTAACCAAACACAGGAATCTAACATTTCTAGCACTTTAACATCTCTAGGTAATCTGACATTCCGTAAACCAAATGACCCCTTAAGGTACATAGTTTCTCTTCTTAAGGTGCGTTGTTTTCCTTCTTAAAAGATATGCAACGTAGAAACATTGTCAGTTATGCAATGTGATGTGCCACCTTTACATTTCCTAACGGTGAAGACTGTAATCGTAATCATAACCACCAATCACATTCTATCTTCACCACTTTGTGCTTGCTTACAATAAGATCTATTTTATGAATTTCTGAATACACTGCAACCATGTAGGTTAAATTGTAGTCAGTGATCAGAAAGAAAAGGAGGAGATACATAAGACTTGTTAATGTTGGCAGAAGGCGCATTTTTTTAAAACGTAGGAGTACAATTTTTCTTGATTTGAGCCATTGATCTAGATTAGATCAACGGCTCAGATTTCACTGACATATAAGAATTATAATTATTATTCACAAATTACTTGTAAACTTCTCTTGGCCAGTATATTATGAGTGAAGCTGTGTTGTTGCACATATAAATAAACATAAATGTGTAATTCAACTATCAGTTTAGCTTTTTAGTTGAGATGAAACACATATTTTAAAAGTGGCAGTTTTTCCTCCTGATATATTAAATTGATATTTCTACCCTTAAAGTAAACATTTTATTTATTTTTCTTCTCCAACAAATTATTGCTTATACGTAGGGATGACCACGATTCGATTTGAACTGAACCGGACACTGTATCCATTGAATTGAAAATTTCCGGTTATGATTCAGATCCATATATAATCCAATATTTGAATTTCAGTTTATTAAAATTATGAATCAAAAAAACTGGATCTTGATACGTGAACTGGCAATTCCGAATCCGATTCGCAATTTTAAATCGTCTTTATTTTAAAAATTTATTTTTTATTTTTAAAATAGTCTAAATTCAACAATAAATGTATTTTTTTTTCAGTTCGGAACATGAACCGGTCGTTCTGGTTCGCGATTTTAATAAACTCTAAATATTAGACTTCGATTCTAAATTGTAATTGGAATATTTTGGTTTGATTACTGTAGTATCGGTTCGGTTTGAACCAAATCCTGGTCATAATTTGTTGGAGAAGAAAAATAAATATTGAGTAAATATATCCATTTAACATTTCAGCGGGGGAGGCCGGGGGGGAAACAACCACTTGAATAATTCAGAGAGAAAAATACTATAATATAACTCAAGTGTAAAAAGTGCTATTTTCCTTCTTTTTTTTTTCTTTTTTTTTTTTTTAAAGATTAAGTACATTTTCCTTTTGTCTGTTTGCCATTCAACACTCAATTAAGCAATACTTCATAAATCTGCATTATTAATTCAATATTTAGTACGTACTGAACGAGAATCTTATTATCACAATAAGTTAATCATATATAGAATTAGAAATTAATATCATGATATTTCTTATAATAAATTTATCCTACATTCAGTTAATCATATTATCACTTGCATTTTAATATTAATAAATTATATACCTTCATATCACGTGCCCACCATCATAGCCCATACGATATTTTTTCTCTCTCTTTGTTGTACTGTTGTTTTAACAGCACGATTGATTCACGGAATGAATTTTGAGGTAAGAAGAATACTATTCATAAGGAATGGAATATGCAATGAATAGAATAAGAATTGTATTATATTGTTTGATTCGCGAAAAGAATGGACTTTAGGATTACATTACAGTGTTTGGTTGATTTAAGGAATAGAAATGAAATATGTTTTAAAAGACAAAAGTACCCTTATAAAAATATGTGATGGTGGTAGCAGTGGCGTTGGTGGTGACTGTGGTGACAGCGGTGGCGGCGATGGTGGTGTCGGCGGCGACGGTGGTGGTGGAGGTGGCAGCGACGGTGGTGACGGCGGTGGTGGCAGTGGCGGCGGGGTGGTGGTGGCGGTGGTGCTGCTGGGGTGGTGGTGCTGGTAGCGGTGGCGGCGACGGTGACGATGGTAGCGGTGGCGGTAATAATAATAAACGTTATAACATTAACATGCATGTATGTACAATTTGAGAAATCCTAGAATTTTGTTGGGAGATAGACAATACAAGAAAAATTATATCATTACCAAAGCCAAATTAAAGTAGTCGAAAACATTTCCGTTGAATGCACGCAACATATACTTGATCCATAAAATGAAATTGTCAGACGAAATTAAGATAATTAACATTGAGGTTGGTGAATAAGTGAATATTATAATTTAGAATAGGTTAGGGGCCGAGGGAGACGTATTTCTTTGGGGTAATCGCACTTTTAGTCCCTCAATTAGTACCCATTCTGTAATGTCATCCTTAGTTCCCAATTTGAACACATTTGGTCCCTCAATTATTCGACTATTAAGCAGATTTGGTCCTTCTGTCTGTATGACCGTTTAACACCGTTTAAAGCATGGGTAAAAGTGAAATTTCATATAGCAATGTTTATAATAAGTATGGGAAATCGCACTTTTGGTCCCTCAATTAGTGCCAATCTGCAATGTCATCCTTAGTTCCCAATTTGAACACAATTGGTCCCTCAATTATTTGACCATTAAGCAGATTTGGTCCTTCTGTGAGACCATCAGTTTAATTAACTCCGTTTAAATCAGGGGTATAATTAAAATTTCACATAGCCTTGAATATAATAAGCTAATTTTTCCCCCTTCTCTGCCCGATTGTTATTTCCGCCGTCGCAGATGCTCCGCCACCGTCGAGAAATGTCTCGGCATCCACCATTTGCGAGTCCACTCCCTACCCATCTTACTGCCAAACTGTTCTCCCCAGCAACAACTCTTCTTCCAATGTCTATGACTATGGCCGATATGATTCTTCGTATGCAAATCCTTATCCGTTGCGCGCAAGTTTCTGTCATTGATCCAGATGTACCTTCGCCGCAATTCCAAGTCTTTAACCACCACCGCCGTTCGAGCTCTCAAGGATTGCGAGTTCCACGCCGGTTTAAACATGGATTATCTCTCCAATTCTTTCAAGACTATCAACGGGACTTCCCGGTATCTCCTGGTGTTGGAAGTCGACGACGTGCAAACATTGCTCAGCGCCATTCTCACCAACACGCAGACGTGTATAGACAGCCTGCAAGCAACGTCATCGGCTTGGAGCGTTAGGAATGGGATTGTGGCGCCTCTGGCGAATGACACGCGGCTGTTTAGTGTTTCTCTGGCTCTGTTCACTAAAGGGTGGGTGCCGATGAAGAAGAAGGCCGCCGGCGCCAGAGCTTGGCGTCCGACCAAGAAACAGCATGGGTTCCAGAACGGGCGTTTGCCTCTAAAGATGTCGGAATGGACGAAGGCGATTTTCGAGCGAGTTAGCCGGAGAAATCTCCTGCAAACTCAGGAAGATGACCAAGTTCTGGTGACTGACATTGTGGTTGTGAGTCAAGATGGGAGTGGAAATTTTACCACCATTAATGACGACGTCGCTGTTGCTCCCAACAACACTCTGTCCGACGATGGCTACTTCCTCGTATACGTGACTGCTGGCATGCACGAGGAATATGTCTCCATTGCCAAGAACAAGAAATACCTGATGATTATCGGCAACGGCATTAACTAGACCATCATCACCGGAAATCACAGCTATGTTGATGCCTAGACTACTTTCAATTCTTACTCATGTGAAATTTCAATTATACCCCTGATTTAAACGGAGTTAGACTTATGGTCTCATAGAAGGGCCAAATCTGCTTAATTGTCAAATAATTGAGGGACCAATTGTGTTCAAATTAGGAACTAAGGATGACATTGCAGATTGGGCACTAATTAAGGGACCAAAAGTGCGATTTCCCATACTTATTATAAACAATGTTATGTGAAATTCCACTTTTACCCATGCTTTAAACGGTGTTAAACGGCCATACAGACAGAAGGACCAAATCTGCATAATGGTCGAATAATTGAGGGACCAAATGTGTTCAAATTGGGAACTAAGGATGACATTGCAGAATGGGTACTAATTGAGGGATCAAAAGTGCGATTACCCCTATTTCTTTTATTTCTAAGTTTTTATGTCTTGAAAGAAATATTAAATGGGGCAACCTCATTAACTTGTCAGATTATTAATTTAGTAACTATAATATTACAAATTTGACTTTTAATAAAATAAATCTAAGTAAAATTTACTTAGTATATATCTTCAGATAATAGTTATGAATTTCTATCCTCATTCAAACAAAATAATAGCTAAATCAGCTTGCGCCTTACACAATAGTATACTTGTTTACGCCTCACAGAGCCTAATTGATATAGTATGCCACGAGTCTGGATAAGCTAAGGTATGATTTAGTTTCACACTTTTTATACACATATATGTAACATCAATTTGTATGTTCACGTACTCTGCTCTCTCTTATTCGTGTTTATTGTTCAGTTTATGTTGCGACTTGCGAGAGATACAATAAACTAAAATTGTGAATTACTTTCTTTTTCTTTGGTGGCTGTGGATTCTTGCAAATTTTATTGTAGGTCTTCATGATACGAAACAAATCATTAATTTTAGTTGACGTAATTATTTTTGGAGTAAATACCTAAAATGGTCTCTCAATTATAGTTAAATTCACAAATTGATCATTGACTTTCAATTTTTACCAATTAAATCCTTAATTTTGTAATTTTAACATGATTTGATCCTCCGTCTATTTGACCGTTTGTTGACTGTGATTTTTGAGGATATATATGTAATTTCATGGTCCATCGTCAGTTTTTTAAGGTTCCGGTTGCATTTTCAGACCGCACTCTAGTTGAGTTCGTACTAGAGCGAAGAAGACGACGTATTTCCGAAACGGTGCAACATCATCCTGGAGGCCTCCATGTGCTCCGACGAGAGCTGCAGGTTCTTCTGGAGATCGTCGATGATGCAGAATCGTGGCGAATAATGCAGAATTGTAAAATTACATATATATCCTCAAAGATCACGGTCAACAAACTGTCAAATAGATGGAGGATCAAATTGTGTTAAAATTGCAAAGTTAAGGACTTAATTGGTTGAAATTGAAAGTCGAGGACCAATTTGTGAATTTAGCTATAGTCGAGGGATCATTTTGAGTATTTACTCTTATTTTTGTTACTCAAGTTCAGTCTCAATCATAGTTATATTTTTAATATATGTCAATATTTTTAGTGCTAATCATTTTGTGCATTGTGCTTTTAGAGTTGTACTCAGTGTCGCAAAAATCACCCCTAGGTCGTGGCAATTTCCTCCCTAGGCTTCTGCCTAGGCGGCCGGGTTAACTCGTCTATTTCGATCGAGTTAGCCAAGTTAACCCGGCCGACTCGACCTAGCTAATTTTTTTCATTGATATAACATATGTGTGTGTGTGCACGTGCACGTGCACTATTTTTCTTTTGTTTTTGTAGGTAGTCGCCTAGGCCGTCTATGCGCTAGGCGCTACTCGAACGCCTGACTAGCTCCTATTGCAACAATGGATGTACTATATAATTTTTTGGACAAAAATACCTCTACCATTATGACTTTCTTTATCTTTTCCATTATTATTACCATGCACATTCATCCACCATATATTTTCTTATATTCTTTAATAATAATAATATTTGTAAACATTATATATTGGATTAATATAATAAATAAATTTGATTTCATATACGGAGTAGATTTTATATGTATGTATGTATGTATGTATGTATTTGATCATATGAGAACAAGTCGTCCTTAGAAGAAAACTAAGAACCAATCCCAACCTTACATTTGAAA